>NW_024378825.1:0-19348 GCF_016835505.1 Polypterus senegalus
ATAGTTCAATGGTCTTTCAATTTATATGTTACAGGCTTTCCTCAAGTTTGTTTGCCCAGTTGATTTCATACAAGGACGCTATTGGCGGATGGCTGAAAGTACCCAATCAGAGCACGTATTACATATTAAATAAAACTCCTCAATGATATATATATGCTTCCCAAGACTGTTTCAGCATTAATTTAAAAGCTCTAGCAGTCCGTATTGATTTTTCATTGTTTGCTTTTCTCTGTCTGTCACTCTCTTTGAGAAATACAGGCAGATACTTATCCATCATACAATACCATCAGGGAGGCATATGATTGGTCTCTATTATCTGTCCTGACGGAGGGGTTGTGAGCAGAGGGGCTGTTTGCACAGTAGCTGTTTGCTTAGAAGATAAGGATGCACCTGTAAAAATGCTAAAGGCTACCTTCTACTTGATCCTTCATTGCACTGCTTTTATCAGCGGTGCTTGCATACTTAAAAGCCAACAGCCTATTGATTTTTGATTGTTTACTTACTCTCTCTCTGACATTCTCTGCTCCTGACAGCGCACTTTGAAGAGGAAGATATGTTTGCATTCTTGTGAGAATTGTGAGAAAGAACTGTCATCTCTGTCTTGTCATGGAGCACAGTTTAAACTTTGACTAAAGGGTGTTACTTCATGTCTAGAGGGCTCTAATAATGTTTTAAAACGTATTTAGAAGGTCGTAAACAGGTTTTCAATGCTCTAACTGCGAAAATATTAGATTTATAAATAAAGAATCCTACTTTTGAAATCCATTTATCTGTCTGGAGCGGATCAACCACTATAAATGAGAGTTTACTGTACAACTGTCGGAGAATATTTATAAACAGTGTGGGAGAGTTTCTAAGAGCTTAAAATATATAAAAATAACCATACAAACATATGGTCTCTACATCAGTGATTTTTCACTATCGCTGGGGTTCTGGAATGTAACCCCGCGATCGAGGAGGGATTACTGTATATGCTATTCACCCATGACAATCTCAAAACCCAATAAAGGAGATACAAACAGATTATTAAATGCAAGTAATCATTTAAATTTTATTATTAACACATGAAACCTCCTTTGCCTTCATGGGTACACCAAGTCCAGCAGACAAGACGATATATTTTTGCAGGATGGAGTCATAATCCTAGGCAGAAGCTGCAGCTTCCTGACTTTGCCAGCCATCAATACATCATTAATAATAATAATTAATCACATTTATAAAGTGCTTTGCATGCATGGTGGGAAGTCACATCAACCACCACCATTGTGAGCACCCATCAAGATGATGCGACAGCATTCATTCTTGTACCAGCATGATCTCCACACATTAGGCTATTAGGTGGTGAAGGAGTATGACAGACAGCTAGATAGAAACAGGGATGATTAGGGTCAGAATGGAAAAGATCAGGACATTGGGATGTAGTCAACTCTGCTCACAAGATGCACAGGAGTATTTTCTGATCAAAGAGAGCAAGGATCTCAGTTTTATGTCTCATCCAAAGGATAGCACCATTTTTCAGTATAGTGTCCCTCACCAACATCTTTCAAGCAACATCCCAAACTTTCCTGGTTGGGTTCCTATCCAAACACTGGCCAACCAAACATCGTTAACTTCAGGTGGATTAAATGTTACTGAAGTGCTGGTAGTATGTTTCAAGCCATGGACAGCTGACCGACGTTTTCCTCTATAATATGATGTGCGGAATTCATGGTTATATTAATAAAGGCAAGTCTTCCAGGGCCTTTAGGCAGCAAAGCGTTCCCACACCATCATACTGCCACCCCCATATTTTATTGTTTGTATGACATTCTTTCTGCTGAACACTGTATTAGCATTACGCCAGACATGGCTGTACCTATGTCTCCAAAGAGTTTTACTTTTAATTGTCTATCTTTAGAACATTATTCCAAATGTTTTGGAGATTACTCAGGTGCTTTTCACAAATGTGGGAGGGCTGGGGATGCTATTCTTGGATAGCAGAGGCTTCTACCTTGCTACTTTTGCATTATATCTTTTGTTACTGTGGAGCCATTGATATTAACCTCAGCATGAGCTAGAAAGGCCTGGCATTTTTGGATATTCTACTGTGATCCTCTGTGACTTCCTGAATGAGTCATCACTGTGTCCTTGGAGTATTATGGCAGGCTGACCTTTCCCAGGAAGATTCACCACAGTTCCAACGGTACTTTATTTGGAGATAATGTATCTCACTGTGTTGCAGTGGGTTCCCACATTCTTAGAAATAGTTTTGTAACCATTTCCTGATCAGTACATTTTAACAATTTTCTTCTCATCTCTTCTACCATTTCATTTGATTGACATAAGTGTTCTTCTCAGACCTAGTGGTGACTACTTCCTCATGGTAAAGGTCATATAGAGGTTTAGATTCAGCAGAGCTGGCTGTAATTTAGGTCTGGCTGTGTTCAGTCAACTGAGCCTAATTATCTAACTTTATTCAGCTGCTTGAGTGAGCAACCTAAGGGGTAATTACCTTTATAATGGCAATACTGTATTGGCATCTATTACTTAAATGTATTAAGCAGACGTTTAGAATTAGTATTATATAGTACTTTTATCTGAGTCTCTTAATTTAAAATTACATTTTATTTAAAGACCTGAAGCTATTAATTTGTGACAAATATACAAAGTATAGAATACACTGTTATATGCTGACCAGTATATGTTTTTCTGTCTTGTTCACTTTAATGCTTTTCTGTTTGATTTTTTCATATGTTTATTATTTTATTTGAACTTATGTTTAAATGTTCACTATGTTTCTATTTTTGGTTATGTGTTTTGTCAGGTCCCTTCTGTTTCATGGTGGTTCCCAAGAGGTCGGATAACCAGTCTATTTTCATCTTTGATGCACTCTCACCCTATACAGGCTGAGGAGACCCATTGTTCAATTGTGGTTCATTAATCTGTTCTTGGTGTTGGTGAGTTCTCTTTGTGTTTTTGGAATATTTGTATTTCATTTTTGGATTTCAACCTCTGCTCTGCTTTTGACTCTCTTATTGGATTGTTTTTTGGGACTTTGTTTGCTGTAGGATTGCCTTGGGATATCAATTTTGAGCCTTTTTGTGCTCATTTATAAATTACAGAAATTGTGTAAAATAATATTTTTCTGCCCTTTATTATACACCCAAAAAAGTTTTGAGAATGACACAAATATTAATTTTCACAAATTTTCTGCCTCAGTTTTTATGATGCTTTTTGCATATATATATTATGAAGAATGATCAGATAAATTGCAATTAATTGTGAAGTCCCTCTTTGCCAGAGAATGAACTTAATCCTAAAAACCCACTTCCACTGCATTTCAGCCCTCCCACAAAAGAACTTGCGACATCATTTCAGTGATCCCCCTCTAACACAGGTGAGATGTTGACGAGGAAAAGGCTGGAGATCACTCTGTCATGCTGATTGAGTTAGAATAAGAGATTCAGTTGTTGTAAAGAAGGCTTCAGGGCCCAGAAGTCAGTAAGTGTCGGACCGCCTCCTAAGTTGATTCAGCTGTGAGATCGGGGCACCATCAGTGCAGAGCTTGCTCAGGAATGGCGGCAGGCAGGTGTGAGTGCACAGTGAGTGAGGGGGAAGACTTTGGAGGATGTGCTGGTGTCAAGAGGGCAGGAAAGAAGCCACATCTCTCCATGAAAACATCGAGACAGACTGATATCTGAAAAAGGTACAGGGATTGGAGTGTTGAAGACTGGATAAAGTCATTTTTTTGCTGAATCTCCTTTCTGACTATTTGGGGTATCCTGCCAACAGTAAAACTTCCGGGAGACCATTCATGTGGGGGGTTGCTTCTCAGCCATGGGGTGGGCTCACTACAATTTGCCTAGAACACAGCCATTAAAAGGATGGTACCAAAACATCCTCAGAGAACCTTCTCAACCACCAAGAACAGTTTGGTTACAAACAAACCTTTTCCTCAGCATGGATGACTATGCCCCGGGTAACAAAATATCAAAATTTTGGGTCCATGGCCAGGAAACCCCCCAGACCAATCCTATTGAGAACTTGTGTCAATCCTCAAGAGGCAGGTGGACAAACACAAACCCACAAATTACGACAAACTCTAAGCATTGATTATGCAAGAAGGGGTGGCCATCAGTTAGCATTTGGCCAAGAAGCTGATTAAGCATACAGGCAATTGCAGAGGTCTTGAAAAGGGCCAACGCTGTAAATATTGACTCTTTGCTAAACTTAATGTAATTGTCAATAAAAGCGTTTGAAACTTATGAAATGCTTTACAAACCGGATTCCAAAAAGTTGGGACACTAAACAAATTGTGAATAAAAACTGAATGCAATGATGTGGAGGTAGCAAATGTCAATATTTTATTTGTAATAGAACGTAGTGACAGATCAAACGTTAATTCGAGTAAATGTATTCATTTTAAAAAAAAATATGTTGATTAAAAATTTTTGGTGTCAACAAATCCCAAAAAGTTGGGACAAGTAGCAAATAAGAGGCTGGAAAATAAATTTGAGCATAACAAGAGCTGGAATTGGCAACATGATTGGTAAAAAAAGAGCTTCTCAGAGTGGCAGTGTCTCCGAAGCCAAGAGGGGTAGAGGATCACCAATTCCCACAATGTTGCGAGAAAGATGGTGGAGCAATATCAGAAAGGTGTTTCCAGCAAAAATTGCAAAGACTTTGCATCTATCATCATCAACTGTGCATAACATCATCCAAGATTCAGAGAATCTGGAACAATCCTGTCGTAAGGGTCAAGGGTAAAACCATCGGGATGCCCATGATCCCCGGGCCCTTAAACAACACTGCACCACAAACAGGAATGCTACTGTAAAGGAAATCACAGAATGGGCTCAGGAATACTTCCAGAAACCATTGTCAGTGAACACAATCCACCTGCCATCCACCGCCAGCTGAAACTCTACAGTGCAAAGAAGAAGCCTTTTTAATCAAGATCCACAAGCTCAGGCATTTTCACTGGGCCAGGGATCATTTAAAAAGAGTGTGGAAAAATGGAAGACTGTTCTGTAGTCAGACGAGTCACGATTCGAAGTTCTTTTGGAAATCTGGGCGCCATGTCATCCGGACCAAGAGGAAAAGGGAAAACCCCAAGTTGTTATAAACCCAGTTCAGAAGCCTGCATCTCTGATGGTATGGGGTTGCATGAGTGTGTGTGGCATGGGCAGCTTGCATATCTGGAAAGGCACCATCAATGCAGAAAAATATATTCAGGTTCTAGAACAAATGCTCTATCCAGACATCATCTTTTTCAGGAAGACCCTGCATTTTTCAACAAGATAATGCCAGAACATTCTGCATCAATCACAACATCATGGCTGCGTGGGAGAAGGATCCGGGTACTGAAATGGCCAGTCTGCAGTCCAGATCTTTCACCTATAGAGAACATTTGGTGCCAAAGAAGGCCAAAGACTATTGAACAGTTAGAGGCCTGTATTAGACAAGAATGGAGAGCATTCCTATGTCTAAATTTTGAGAAACTGGTCTCCTTGGTCCCAGACGTCTGTTGAGTGTTGTAAAAAGAAGGAGATGCCACACAGTGGTGAAAATGGCCTTGTCCCAACTTTTGGGATTTGTTGACAATGGAAATTCTGAATCAACATATTTTTCCCTTAAAATGATACTTTTTCTCAGTTTAAACTTTTGTTCCGTGATTTATTTTCTATTCTGAAAAAAAATATTAGAAGTTGGCACCTCCACATCATTGCATTCAGTTTTATTCAGATTTGTATAGTGCCCCAAACTTTTTGGAATCCGGTTGTAATTATACTTTAGTATACCATAGAAACATCTGACAAAAAGATCTAAAAACACTGAAGCAGCAAACTTTGTGAAAACCACATAATAATCATTCTCAAAACTTTTACGACTGTACAGCCAGAGACCCCTCTACCTGAAAGGGGAATTTGTTACTGTATTTTGGATATTTGTGGCCAGATTGCACTTCTGATGGTCTGCTCCCTGAAAGCCAGCAGGTGAGACTTGGGACCTGGTCAGATAAAAGTCTTCCTCTGCTGGATGCACATTGTGCATGCCCTTGTGAAGATTGAGGCGGAAGGCTCTTGCATCATAACATATAAGAATTATACAAAAATAAAAGATGTTGGAAAGGGAGCAACTACTTTTCTAGAACTTTACTACAGCCAGTCAGTCAGTGAATATAAAATATTTATGAGATTAAAATCTGACATTGGGCACTAAAAGCAAGTGTCAGAATTGTGTCAGAAAAGCCCCGTAAGACACAGCATTGGATGTAACTTGAAGATATCTTAAGGATTATTTTTATTCTTATTGTTATTGTTTTTGTTTTTCTTGGTTCTGGGTTTTCACCTTTTTCTCTCATTTAGTATTAATAGCCATTAGGCTAAAGGGGAAGCCATAGGCCTGTTTTTGAGTTTGAGGGCAAGGCCTACTTTGAGTTGGGAAGTCTTTTGACTTTACAGGCCTTTAAAGATTTTAGGCTCTGAATTCTAACAGTGATCATGGCACAACCCATTCAAATGTCACTGTGATGTTATGTAATAACAATATAAAATCTGCTGCAAAACAGAAAATAAAAATCCTACACCCACAACAAGTTCAGAAACTAAATGAATGGAGACATAAGTGTAAAAAGGTTGATGAAATAACAGGGATTTTATTTCATATTCTTGCTAGACCCTTTTTAATATTGGTTTGAAATTAATTGCCCTAAGTCCAATTACAAGCAGATATGCATCATTATTAAAAAATAATACTCCATAATTTAAAAGACAGTACAGCAGAGGGTTTACGCAAAGTACACCTGGGTCCCAATGCCAATTCTTTGCATCACAGCTGGTATTTCTTTCCTCTTCATCATTATGACTGTTTTTTATTTAATAAGTGATGATTCAGATCATCTGTGGCTCACTAACATAGTCCAATAGTCACCTAGGATGCTGGGTTTATAAAGGCACCGTGACCAAATTTTTATAGTATGAGCAAAGTACTGTGGAGAATATTATGATGAAGAAAATTTCTTTTTGCCAAATAATTTGTATTTTTGTACTTAGTCTAAGTGCTATTAATTGGTCATAAAAAGAACCACTAGGCTGTAAGGAATTCACAATATCAGAAACTGTATCAGGACAGAATATGCTGAAAAATATTCAAAGTAAACTAAGTGAGGCAAATTATAAGGATGTGAAACACGATATTAAATCAATTAAACAAAATGGCACAGTGTAAAACTGTGTGTTCAAAAATGTACAAATATGCAATTGAGGACATCCCTCCTACTCCATATCAGTCTAGACAGGTATTAAAATAACACAAGAAACTAATCTTTAAAAATAGAATTTAAAAAAAAGTGAAATAGACCCCTTTAAAAAAGTAAGTTAGGATAAATTAAATCCCAAAAATTCTTTTGGGAAAACACAGTGAAAAAGAATAGTCAAGGGTCTAGCTTAAAAGCTAAAGGATAATGGGGCACTGCCAAAGAAGATAAGGAAAGAAGCTGAAAATTCTCAACCCTTACTTGAAGACACTTACAAGAGAGACAATGACATATCAGAACAGAATTTTAATGCGGTGAAAATCAAAGTATGGTATTATCACATTTAGTGATTATCCACAGCTGTGTTTTCAGCTTTACCAAAAATGTGTCATTTTGCTGCTAGTCATTTAAAAGACAAAGAAAATGGTAGTGCTTCAGGCTGCATTGGACCTCTTTCTTTATTTAATTTGTTACTTGTTCTGTTAGGGGACATAGTAATTAAATTCCACAGGATTAATAGAAAAAAACCTGTAAAACATGCTAAGACCAAACACTGTAGTCGCCCCTTCAACAAATGAGGACTTTTATTTTCAGAAAGATAGTTAAGTCAATCTTCTGAAGTGGGTTCTCTATTTCAGGGTTGTGAGGAGGGTTGTCCATCTTGCTGTGGGGCCCGAGGTGTCATGTATAATCAGATAAACTTAATATGAAAAAGCTCGCTGACATAGGTTTATTAATTTAGGGTGAGCTTAACCACTTAAATATTGGCATGAATTTAATGGAATTATTCTCATTTAGATTTTGCTTGTCTTGGTAGTGTCAAGACACTCAGTTATACATTATCAGTTGTCACCATTTGGGAAAATTGGTTACTTGTGTACACGTCATTAGAGATTACATGCATGTACACATGGGGTGTTGTCATTGGCGTGAGTTTAAGGGTGAGAGCAGACTTGGTCATTGTTTGCACTAAATATAAGGGTGTGAGGCGACCATGGACCTTGCCCACTGGGACGGGTGGAGAAGGAAGGTCCAGGAGAGGGCAATGTCTTTCCCAGGGCGAGGGCGGCCCCTGGATTCATTGGGGCCAGGGGTGCTTGGATGGTTCCAGAGCCATGGACTGCCGCTTCCGCCACACCACGAAATGCTACAGGATGGTCATCATGAAGGACCTGGAGCACATCTGGGTGCATTATAAAGGGGCCTCACTCCAAACAGAGAGCCGGGTCGGGTGGTAGGACAGAGCTTGCGAGAGGGTGGAGGCAGCAGAGAGAAGAAAGGACTGTGATAATTATCATGGTGTTTTGGGTACTGTGTGCTGTATAAAAGAAAAAATTAATAACGTGTGTGTTCTGGACATCTGGCTGTCTCAGTGTCTATCTGTGTCCCGGGGTTCATTCACAAGAGAAATTACTTTCTTGGGCAATTTAAGAAATCGCCCGGTATCTAAAATTTTTTTGTCTGCTTACTAGCTGGAAAGTGTCATTAATTAATTTATTTTTTTTTGCTGTTGTTTCAAGGTACTAATCATTTTTATTTCATTTGTTTATATTTTGTATTATTATTTCAGTGAAATTTAGCCAGTGGTGTTAAAGTTAAAAATGCAAGGAATTGGGAAAATTTAAATTTTCTTTTTAGGGTATAAGAAAACCCAAAAAACAAAAAGTCCAAGGGAGGGCACATTACCCAAAGACATAATCATTAACTAACAGCCTTTTCCTTGCTAAATATAGTAAAGGTTTTGATGATAGCACAGGAGATAAAGCATATCAGAACAAGCCAAATTCATTGCCAAAATTGGAATGCAATTAATTGCCTAGTTTACATTGCTAACCTAAAATCAAAGTACCAACACAAGATCAGTATTCTAAAGGCAGTAGGTTAATTATCACTAAAAAAATCACAAATTTAAAACAGGCATTATACCCACGCTTATGCGGTGTGACCTTTAACTTGCCGCATTAACAACGCGATTAAATGCTTCTTTGACCACTCCTGTAGCAACTGGGCCCCATCAAGTCAAATGACTCATAGAATGGTGCACCATATGCAATAAGATGCATTACGGGCGTAATGCTATAAATTTTCATCTTTTCAAAATGTCTCTGAGGAAGAAATGAATGTTATTTTCACAGTCCTAGGGTTCCAAAACCCTAAAAGAACATATACTTAAAGTGCCCAAAAAATCCCCAAAAATAATAAAAGTGTGATTATAAAAATAACATTTTCATTTATGGTTTGTTACCATTTTACTGCATGCCTGTTTTGTCTTGGTAGAGTAATATTTTACTCACTTTCCCTGTTGTATTTTTAATATGAGCCTTGTCGAATGCCTCAAACTCATAGACTTACCACTGTTACTTACCACATGAAACTTCTCTACTAATGTAACACATATTACATTGCTTTGCCTAAGTTGCAAAATAAAGACATACAAAATATTTTATCAACTTGTATGAAATTTCAATCAAACCACTATCTTAAATAGTGGGTAATGATGTCACCTTCAACACAACTTGGTTGTCACTTAGGCATGCAACAACTGGTATTAAAATGGGTTAAAATTAAATATAATGTGAAATCAATAAATGAAAAAAAAGTAGTGTGGTATAAAAGGTTGGGGTTTTCTGGGACTGATTAGTGAAAAACATTTTCCCAGATTACCTGTAACTAATCAAAAATGATTGTTAGGTCAAAAAGACATTATTTTCCATCTTTGGGTTTAGCATACACCATAAAGGAGCCATGCAGTGAAAGAGAAGCATGGCATAGAATATTACTCATTAAGGGGCTGACCTTGCTAAAAACCATTGGGCCTCGATATGCCACCAGCATATTCTTTAAGGACTATGGCTTAGTTTTCTTTCATACAGAGTTGAGGAAAGTGAAACAGATTTGGATGCCTCCGACAAGTGAGATATTGCTCTTTTTAAGCCATTCCATTGTATGTTTGGGCATTCTCTTGCTGGAAAACAAATCTTCTCCCAAGGCACAGGTTCTTTCAGACTGCATTAGGTTTTCCTTCAAGAATTTTCTGTATTTTGCTGTATTCATTTTACCTTCTATGCTCAGAAGCCTTCTAGGCCCTAATGCAGAGGAGCAACCCACAACATGATGCAGCCATCACTATGATTCTCAGTAGGGATGATGTGTTTTTGAAACCCAACATGATGTTTAATCTGTTGGCCAAAAAAATCCATCCCTTCAGACAATGGAACCTTCTTACAGCTGATTTTATAGTCCCCCATAATAAAATAATAATACATTTTATTTATATTTCCATGTTCAAGGCTCATCAAAGAGTCACAGAAAGAACAGCAGGTTATATGTAATATTGGATACAAATATTTTCTACATAGAACACTAGAACAGATAAATACAGGATGTACAAAGCAATAAATAGAATAAAGGGAAAAAGTAAATCAGAGTAAAATACCAAATTTAATACTGAAAGCCTGAACAAATAACCTAATTTGTGGTGAAACACACACAGATTATCTGGAGCATCTCGACAGAGAGGAACTAAAGAAAGGGCAGCATGTTAGGTTAAGTTAAAAGCCTTCCTGAACAGATGAGTTTTCAGTTGAAAACTTGGTGGCATGGAATGGCACATTAAGGGTGACTTGTCTCTACAGTACACTAGCAATATATGTGAGAAAGTGCAGCAACAGACATTGACAAGTAGGCACCAAAGCAACACGTATTGTAAGCAGTGCAATGTGGCAATGACTGAAATTGGCTGCTTTGAGCGAGATCAGAGTTTGCAGGACTTTGCTGTGTAAAATTTATGTGAAATCATAGAGTATGCAGGCTCATACAACATGCAAGACAGTAACATTTGTCAAAAGTAAATGTTGTTGTTGATTTGATATGTTAAACAATTGTTTGTGTTCTTTTTTAAAAATAGGAGATAAGAAACAAAAAAAAAATTAGCCTAAAAGAGTTAAACTACTAGAGGCAGTGCAGAGATACCAGTGTGTTTCTCCATTCCAGACGTAGAATGTCATGTCTTACAGTGTCAAATGCAGCACTGAGGTCTAACAGAATTATAGTTTTTCAAATGCTAAAACACATTTCACAAATGTTTCCTCCATGTTCTAATGTCTAAACACAACACCCTTTTCTAAAAGCTACATAAACACAACCACACCTTCTCACTTCAAAACTCAAACTTTCACACCAAAAGAGTATCTCGAAGCTTTCAAAATGTAAACACTATACACATCATTACACATTACAGCAAAACAATTGAAAACACAATGCTCAATTTGTAGAAGGTTCTTTGTTTCATAACTGCCAATGCATATTTTTAGAAACTTTACAGTAACGGATCTTCTAGATCTCTGCAGAGGATTAGACATTTAGATTTGTGAGGTTTCATATGAAGAGTATAAATCTATGAAAATTCTGCATGTACACTACTGTAACACAACTTCACGTGTAATGCAAAAACAGAATCTATTGCACACAACAGTACTCTTGAAAACATGATCAGGGTGTGAAGTTTTTATTTGCTTTATTCACACACACACACACCACAATCATCAGGCATCATGTCGCTGAGCTGCATCGGCCACATCACCTCATTCATCTCAGGCTATATTGTCTCTTGCCAGGCACATGGAAAACGCCCTGGAATGGCGAATCCATCCTTGAGGCTCCACTGGGATGTCAACACAGGCCAGCTCCATTGCCCTTAGGAGGTTCTCTCTAGTGTCTGGTAGTCTGTCATAAACCTTCCATCTCCACGGATGAGAAGAACTCCTCTATAGGGTTCAGGAAGGGGAGTAGGGTCAGACAGACGTTTAAAAAGTGGTTACTGTTGGTGGTGAACCACTGTATGATTTGTTTGTTCTGTGGAAGCGGACATTGTCCCAAATGATCACATTAATGTAATGTGCGGCCCAGGATGGTGTTGTTGGCAGTCAGGAGGATGTCTTTTAGCTCCTCTAGGAAGGTGAGGAGGCGTTGGGTGTTGTAAGACCCAAGGACAGCATGCCAGTGGACAAAGCCCCTCCGAGACCCAGAAACCTCAGTGATGGCTCTTTGGCCAATGATGTCACGGTTTCTTTGCCTTCTGCAGGTTGAAGCCAGCCTCATCCAGGAAGAGGTACTCATGAGGTCTGGCCATCATCAACTGTAATATCCTCTGTGAAAAATGTGAGAAGTGCACAGGTGTTCAGAACAACAGCCAATCAGGTAGCACAGATTGTCCAGAAGCTAGTGAGTATGTCCACTAAATGTACTGTGAACATGGATGTATACTTACTTGCACTACTCATAATGTAGGTCTTTGTGTCGCGCAGAGTTGCGCTCAAAGGGAACCCTATAGACCTGTTTCATCCACATCTTTTGGCGCCGGAGAACTCGGTCTATTGTGGCCAAGTGACATCATCACTGCTTTCAAAGTTGACATTATTGGCAATGACTTTGTCTCTGATCTCCCGGAGTCTGATGAGGTTGTTCTCACGAACCATATCCACAATGAGGGTTTCTTGTGCCGCTGTAAATATGGCAACCCTCCCACCTCTACGTGGCATTCTTTCAACTCTAAAGAAAGAAACATGTGTTGTCAATTGACATGTTTTACAATACAGTAACAACTGATTTGAAATCAATAGACTACTTTCACAGGCTTGTAAACTGTATTGTGACAAAAGCAATAGAGTACAATACCAGTTATGTTGTCTGAATGCCCTGATAATGGTGGCCACGGTGACCCTACTCAGGTTTGGACAGACTCTTAGTCCTGCTTCAGCCATTGTCATGCCATGGACAATGACATGGTCAAAGACTGTGCTCAATCTCGTCCGTAATGATGGTGCGAGGTTGTCTTGCTCTCCCTCCTGGTCCTTCTCCTCTCCCTTGTTGGCCTCCTCTCTTCCTCGTTGGCCTGCTCCTCTTCCTCCTCTGATTTGAACTCCTCTTCCTCGTTGGCCTGCTCCTCTTCCTCCATGGCCAGCTCTTCTCCCTCCTCTGACTCAATTCCTCTTCCCCTGACTCTGTGCACTCTGAACTTGCTTTTATACATGTGGTCACAGCATTAGCAACAAGTGTCTTCAATTTTGAGTCGTTGCGTGTAATGAATGACGCCAGGTGTGTTCATTGTGTTCAAATATTGTTGACTTCTTGAAGCATTTTGCATCACATGAGTTCTTTTGAACCTTGTGTTTTAGCAAGAAAATGTGTTAGATTTATGAGAACGGAGGATTGTGTTTTGTGTTGTGTCTTCAGTGAAATGTGTTTATGATATTGGAAAATGATGGCTAGATTTAGTAAATGTGTTTAGACAACTGGTCATTTGGTTTAGAGGATTGGCTTTTGTGTTTTAGCATTTGAGAAAAACTGTAATATGCTGGTTTTTGTCCAGCGTCCTGCTGCCATAAGCAAATCATTAGTTACCCAAAGCAGAGCCGCTTCATGGCTGTGCTGCACTCTGAGACCAGACTGAAAGGGTTCCATCAATTTATTAGAAGTTAAGTAATCGTGAGTTGGGAGGCTTAGTAGAGATAGGCTGCAAATTGCTAAGATTACTATGATCAAGACCAGACTTTTTGAACACTGAGGATATAGAAGCGTTTTTAAAAGTTGCTGGTACAAAGCCAGTATCAAGGGATGTATTTTTTATTGTTATAACAGTCAGGATTATGGTATGAACACAGGATTTCAGAAGTATGGTGGGGATCGGGTCTAGTACATAAGTAGTTGGCCTCATCTTATAAAGCTGATCATTAGCAAATGTAGGTGTGACTGATGAACATTTAGAAAAGGAGCTGCATGGAGTGGGAGACAGGAAAGATATAAATGGATGATGGGTTTATGTTGGTTGAATTATTTAGATCTTTCTTTTTATTATGGAAAAAATGGAGAATTTTTTACCAGCTTCAGTAGAGGAGGTAACTGGGCCAGATGCGGTTTGAAGTAGTTTATTAACTACAGAGAACAAAACCCTTGGAGTTATCATACTTTCTATATTCTGCCATAATGAGTCTTCTTTGGCTGCATAGTGCATAATTTTAAGCCCTTTGAGGTCAGAGAGGCCTGGATATGCAGAGTGAGATTAGTCTTACATGACATTCTTTTAAAGTGTTGGCCAGCTGTTTTCATACACCATATTCTCAATTATACCATAGAGTTGAGCGTTTAAGGAAACCCCCTTATTGTTTTAAAGGAAGCTGTTTTATGTAGTGCTGAATGAAGGGCTGAGTTATAGTTGTCAATAAGACTATCTAGGGTTGATGGAATAGGGAAGACAAAAAGAAGATCAGAAAGAATTCATCAAGAACAGAGGGACAGATATTTTTAAGGTTTCTGAAAGAAATTCACGTTACAGGTGTGACAGATAGGCGATCTCGCTCTCTTGAACCCCTGTCCACGACTCCAGACACCAGGAAAAAGTCAAGATTGACTTTATTATTTCGCCACAGTGTACAAAGCCTCTCCACCACAATACTCATATAAATCACAATAATCACTAATAAGCAATTCCCCCACACCCGGGCCCCAAGCACCCTTCCACCCAGCTCAGTACGGCCTGGGAGCTCCCATAGTCCTTTTATATATCCTGACCCGGAAGTGTTCCAATCCCCAGTCCATGTGACTCTCAATCCCTTCGGGTCAGGTACAAGTCCTTTCTTCCCCCCGAAGCCTGTCATTCCCCTTGTCCACGGTGCTTCCGGGCGAGGAAAATACCCATTATTCCCCCCTGCAGCTCTCCTAGTGGCCCCATGGTATCCAGCAGGGCTGCTAAAAAAACTACAATGTCCATGATGCCCTGCTGGTCTTCAGGGACCTCCATACTGCAAGGAGGGCAACACCTGGCAGCTTGGGGGTTTTGGCCGGGATAAATGGCCTGCCATTCACCACAGTATTCCCTCCCAGCAAAAATTATAATTGACGCCTCCCCCAAAGGGGGAAGTCTTCCTCCAAGAGGACGCCCGCCCAAGCCTTGACTAATCTGAATATCTTGTTCCCTGGAAATCTAGGGAATATTAGTCCACATTGACAGCTTGCCCCCTTCTCTTCAAGGACAATGTTCAATGTGGCCAACCTTGGCACCAGTAACACTGCCTCTGTCCTCCTGGTATTCTAACCCTGCGGGACTGAAAACAATTGGAAATGTTAGGTCCGCCTTTCTTTGCTGGGAAAGAAACCCCTGCAACCTTTAACAGTGCTTTTCCTCTTTTCCTTTCTTGTCAGGGGGACCCCGTTTATTTTTGGGATCTCCTGTTTGTTTTGGGGTTTCTACAGTCTGAGCTCTGTATTTAATAAAAGAGACCCTTTACTATCTGACCTTTGAATTTAAAATGACCGGTGGCAAACGTCTTTGGACTGCCTCGCTCTGGGAGCCAGCATTTTCCAGCTGCCCTGGCTCGATCAATCCTTCCTCCCCGGGCAGTCATCGAAACCTGTTGTAGGGACGGTTTGCTCCTCTCATTAAAATCGGCCCAGATTACACCCTCCCTATTACTTGTTTTACGGACGGCTTGGCTCACCTGTACCTCCGATTTGTCATCTTGGGAGGCTCCCCACCAAATCGCTGCATGTAGGCCCTCACCTTTTCTACGGTCTCTGGCTGCTGCTCCCAACTCCTCAATGATCTTTTCCAGTGGTCTTTCAGGACCTGCAAGAAACTATTTACAGGCTCGACTAAACGTTTGAGTTCCCAAGTCAATATTATTGTTTACTTGGTCGCAGGTAAAAACGAACAGGGGAAATGCTTCTGACACGGCTCTGGGTGTCTGCGGAGGCTTCTGGGATTTGGGGTCCTGAGAGATTGGTTGCCTCTTTCGCGGCTATGGTCTGTTTTTTTTAATTTTGTAACATACCGACTAGCCATTTCCCCAAACCCTCCCTTTCCTTTTATGGGGGGAGTGGTGCCGCTCGCCTCCCCTTCCCCGGGAAAGTCCAAGTCCCTTACTTCAGGCTCGGCGAAACAGCGGGGCGGATCTCCCCCCCTTGGGTTTGTTGCCATGTCCCCCATTGGCTACCGGCCGGAAATCGCTCCTAAGTGCTCTGCTTGCCCTTCCATTTTTGGGCTTGGATTTTTCGGTTTCCGATGATTTGGGGAGTCCTGGCCGTTGTCTTCTCAGGGTTCTCTGCCCCCAGAAAATTTTGATACAGGTCCTCCGAAGGCGCTGGAGTATCCTGCCGACTCACGCCACTGTGACAGATGGAGCACTCCGCTCCCTTGAACCCTGTCCACGACTCTAGACACCAGGTAAAAGTCCCAAAATTCGACTTTATTATTTTGCCACAGTGTACAAAGCACACTCTCCCCCACAATACTCATATAAATCACAATAATCACTAATAAACAATTCCTCCACTCCCAGACGCTTGTCACCCTTCCACCAGCTCAGCTCGCCATCTGGGAGCTCCCATAGTCATTTATATATCCTGACCCGGAAGTGTTCCAATCCCAGTCCATGTGACTCTCAATCCCTTCCGGGTCAGGTACAAGTCCTTTCTTCACCCGAAGCCTGTCATTCCCCTTGTCCACGTGTGCTTCCGGGCATAGGAAAATACCGTTATTGCCCCTGTGGCGTCTCCTAGTGGCCCCCATGGCATCCAGCAGGGCTGCTTATAAAAACTACAATGTCCATGATGCCCTGCTGGTCTTATGGGGACCTCCATACTGCAAGGGGGCTCCACCTGGCGGTGGGGGTATTGGCCAGGATAAACCTGCCGCCATTCACCACACAGGTAAGAAGAGGGGGAGGTAATGAGACAATGAAAAGTACTGCTTTATGATCAGAGAGTCCCAAATCACTGCTATAAGAGTTGCCAACAGATAAGCCAGATGTACAGATCAGATCCCAAAATATGACCACCAGAGTAGGTAGGAAAATCAACACGTTGCACCAAATCAAATCAGTCCAGTAAGGATAGGAATTCATTCCTTAGTTTACATGTAGAAATGTCAATATGAATGTTGAAATTGCCAAAATGACGATCTGGAAAAGGAAAGTTAAGAATGTTATTAGTTCAGTCAGATCAGATAAGAAAAACCCTTTGGATTTTGGAGGACGATGGAGAACAATGAGAAGATATGACCAAAATTTTGTTACTAGTTTAAGACCAGACACTAGAAAGACAGTGGACAGTCAACTGGGATTTTTGCATTACAATCTAGCAATTACTGCCACCTCCGCCTTGTCTTGAGCTGCAGGCCTCTATGAATTAAATGTATTCAGATGGGGTTACCTCTGTGAGGGACGAATATTGTTTGGTTTTGCCAAGTTTCTGTGGGCATAGCATATCAATTTTGGATTTTGTAATTATTTTCACTAGCCGCCTCTGGGCTCCACCCGATAATAGTGAAACAGGACAGCGGTAGGGCCCTGCCTAGCCCCCCTACTCCTGATATCACGCCCCCTCCTCAGCCTGCAGCCTCTGTCTAGGATTAGTGTGAATATATTGCTCCTGGAAGCAAACAATGATTTTAGCACGATGAGAGAAGTCACAAAATCACAAATGTTCAAGCAAATTCTAGAAAAAGCCTGATCAAAATCTGTTAAGTAGTTTATCGTTCACCAGCTAAGCAGATGTAAGATATACGAGGCTGGCGTGAGGAGGCCCTCCCTCCCTTGGCCTCCAAGGCTCTCTCGGATTCATGCAAATAAATTGGTAATGCAAGCAACCCATGATACTTACTGTGCTGAGAGAGGTCTAAAAGTCAACCAGAATATTCAAGCAAATTTTTGGGAAAAACCAGATCTAAATCCGTTAAGTAGTTCACTCGTGAAAAGTGGACAGATTACAGACAGACAGACAGACATTTGATTTTATATAGAGAGAGATTGCACCAATGCTTTGTCATTAAGAAATCTTGAATCAAACAATGCAATATTAATGATGAGGGTTCATGTGCAAAAGGGTTTTTTTAGCATATTGAAAATATGGCACACTGACTCTTATTTTGAAAGTCATGAATAGGATTGTGTATTCCTGAGCAAATGCTGTCATTGAACTTTTTAGTCGCAGCCTGGTGGTGGTGACCCTGATAACATATAAATATTTTGGGTCGCACAATGGCAATGTCTTTAGGACATTTCAGTCTGACAATTTCTCTGGATAAACTGTTTAATATGAAGGGGGTTTATCACAAGAAATTTTAGCATAGTATAAAGAAATACTTATCTGACAGTAGCAGAAAAGCAACACAGCACAGCAGGAAGAAGAGACAGCGGTGGGTGGAGACATATGATAGCAAAGCAGCAAAAGCAAGAAGAAGCAAAGTAGGAGATTTACAAGCTACACATAAAGATAACTACCAAGATTCAGAGGTTCCAACATACAACCACATACACATAAGCTGGGTATTACAGGCATGATTACCTCAGAGTCACAGCCTGGTGGATGTAAATATCAGGGTCACTTTGTAGCGGTGCCACATAGTTAGTGTTTAAATGTCAGTTCTGTGTGTGTCTCGTTTCATTGTCCCATTGACTGTGTGTATGTGTAGCAGTTAATGTTGGGCCCGTAAGGAGGACGGATGATGGGGGGAGTTCACAACCGCTAATCTGGAAAGCACCTGTGTATCAATCAATCAATTACTGCCACGGACTATTTAAGGAGAAGACGAAAAGGAGAAATTTGCGAGGAGAAGGGGAGAGAGAGAGAGAGAGGGGAGAGAGCGCGAAGGCCCAAAGGCACCCACCCACCCTACCTACCTAACCTACCTACCTACCTCGCATTCACGACTACAACTTGCTTGCCGATTCAATCTTCATTGCGCTTGGACCTAGTTTGTTTTTCATTCATCCGGACTGCCTTTCAACCTGCTTGCTGCTGAAGACCCCGGGGTCAAATCATCTTCCACACGCCGAGGAATCACGGTGAGGTTGATCCCAAACGCCGGAAATACAACGCTACTATTGCCGCTAATCAGTACCGTATTCAGGGCATTTATTCACTGTCGGACTCAAGTTCACAATCATTCTGTTTGCTAGTCATTTGTCGTTTTGTGGGGTTGTTATATGTTCGTGGCGGGATTTATATATATATTTTCTGTTGCTTTGGGATTGTTGGGTGGAGGGAATATTTGGGTGTGCATTTTCTTGTGGTGTGTCAGGCTCATTTAATAATTATTCGTTTTTTTTGTGTTTT
>NW_024378826.1:0-10806 GCF_016835505.1 Polypterus senegalus
TGTTTTGGGGTTTTTTCCCCTTTTCCCCAAAAGTAAGGGGTGGATTTTTTTTCTGAAAACCCCCCTGTCCTTATTTACTCAATTTTTTAAAACCCCAAAACCCAAAATCCCCTTTTGCAAAAATTTTTGAAAAATTTTTTTATGAGGAAAAATTTACCAAAAACAAATTTTAAACTTTTAAAAAAAATTTTTTTCCTCACTTTTTCTTTAAAGTAAAAGCTTTAATTTTTTGGAAAAACCCCCAACCCCGATTTAAACTTTTAAAAATCCCAAAAGGCAGCCGGCCCCAAAAAAAAAAGGTTTCTTGGAAAGGGGAAGTAAATTATAAACCTTTTCTTAAAATTTTTTTCCCCTGAAATTAAAGGGGAAGGGCCCTTAAAAAGGTTGCCAAAGTTAACAGGTTTAATCCAAAATTTAATGACTTTTTTCCCCGAATCACGCTTAAACCCGGATTTTCCCAAGGGAAAAAAAATTTCCCTTCCCGAATTACATTTCATTTAATTTTGGTTATTTTTGTCCGAAATACTGTCAAATAAAAGGGGTTTTTCTTTTCCCAGGGGAAAATTTTAAAAAGGGACCTTTTTTTGTTGGGAAAACCCCCTTTATTCATTAAAACCCTTTTAAAACCCCCCCTTTTAAAATTGTGGATTTAAAAATTATTTTAATTTAAATGATTTGTTTTGGGTTTGTATTGGTCTCCCTTCCCTGTTCTAAAAAAAGATTTTTTTTTCTTTGAAAGCCCCCGGGATTCAATTTAAAACAAGTTTCAGGGTTAAACAGGGGCCCCAAACCCCCCCTTTTTTTTGTCCCCCCAAATAAATTTCGAAAAATTTTTTGGAAAAAAATTTTTCTTAAAGTTTTTTTGGGGCTAGGGTGGGTTTGTTCCCTTTTTTGGCCGATAAAAATTTTTTTTGGAAACGGGGCCCATTTCAAATTCCCTCAAATTTTACTGGGCAAAAAAAAAAAAAAAAAAAAAAAAAAAAAAAAAAAAAAAAAAAAAAAAAAAAAAAAAAAAAAAAAAAAAAAAAAAAAAAAAAAAAAAAAAAAAAAAAAAAAAAAAAAAAAAAAAAAAAAAAAAAAAAAAAAAAAAAAAAAAAAAAAAAAAAAAAAAAAAAAAAAAAAAAAAAAAAAAAAAAAAAAAAAAAAAAAAAAAAAAAAAAAAAAAAAAAAAAAAAAAAAAAAAAAAAAAAAAAAAAAAAAAAAAAAAAAAAAAAAAAAAAAAAAAAAAAAAAAAAAAAAAAAAAAAAAAAAAAAAAAAAAAAAAGTTTTCTTCCCCCAAAGATATTTGAAGAATATTATCGTTTCATTTGTCGACAAGGTAAAAATATCACCTGTCCTGAAGTATAGCATTTCATTTGAATTTTTTAAAGGTTCAGCTTCCTTCAAGTGCCGCAAAATGGACGTGGCAAATCATTAAAGCAGTTTTTCAGGGATTTTAGTATCCATCAGGAAAATTGAAGGGGCCCCCTTTTTTTTGTTTACAGCCATACGGGCCCGTTTATTCATTAAAGATTTTTAAAAAACATCTCAAAATCAAATGCTGCATTTCCAAACCATATTCTGAATTAAATCCAGGCTTAGTTCTTCAAGGTTGATATGGTGGTTTCCGTATCCAACTGTTAACTCAAAATATGTGGGGGGTGGGATTTTTTCCCCTTTATGAAAGCCACCAAGGTGATGCCTGTGCATTGTAATGGGACAAGTTTCATGTGGAAAATTATGTGAATTTCAGAAGATCCTCCCTTTTTGTCCCGATAGTCAAAAAAATTTCAGAAAGACTTGTTTTAGGAGAGAAAAAATTTTATCATTAAAGCAATATTGGTAAAGCTAGGGGTCGAAAATAGGTTTGGTATCGTGCTCATTCTGTTTGTCTTTAAAGATAAAAAATTTCCCACTTTTGTGAACAACTGACAACGATTTCAATTCAACCAATCAAGTCTCTAAGTAAAGGGAGACCTTCCACCAAGATGTTATTCGAAATTGTTTACTCTGGGAGAAGCGGGCGGGGGAACATTCATAAACCTTTTGGGTTCCGCATTGTTTTTCCCAAATGCAACATATGACGGGGGAGCCCCTTTTTAAAACAGGTTCTCCAAACCCGACAACCCGGGACCTTAAATTTGTCTAACGCTTCTCCCAACTGAGCTATTTCGCCAGGCCCAAAATTAGGTCTTCGTTTCATTTTCCACATGGTAAAAATATCATTTCCAAGTATAGATTTCATTTGAATTTTGGTTGCCCTTCGCCGAATATGGACTTGGGAAAAAGCATTAAAAGTTTTTTAGGGATTTTAGGGATCCATCGTAAGATTTGGGTGCCCCCTTTTCTGCACAGCACATACGCCTGTTTACCTATTAACAGATTTTCAAAACATCCAAAATCAAATGTGATTTCCAAACCATTTCTGGAATTCACGGGGAGGCTTGTTCTTCGGTTGATATGGTGGTTCCAAAACCAACTGTTAACTCAAACATATGGGGATGGTATTTTCTCCCCTTCATGAAAGCCACCAAGGTGATGCCGGGATTCAAAGGGACAAGTTTCATGTGAAGTTAAAAGGGGAACAGAAGATCCTCCTTTCGTGGGCCCAAGTCAGAATTTCAGAAAGACTTTTTGGGGTGAGAGAAAAAAATTTTACTTAAAGCAAATTGGTAAAACTAGGGGTCGAAAATAGGTTTTATCGCCGCTCATTCTGTTTGTCTCAAAGATAAAAGATTTCCCCTACTTTTTGTGAACAACTGACACACACCCAAATTTCTAACCAATCAAGTCTCAAGCTGAAGGCAGGAGGGGTTTCCCCTAAGATGTTATTCGGGAAAATTTTTTACCGGGGAAACGGGCGGGGAAATTATAAACCTTGGCTTCCCTACTGTTTTTCCAACGCAACATATGACTGGGACAAGTTGACGCCCTGTTAAAACAGGCCTCCAAAACCCGGGTAACCAGGGACCTTTAATCTTCAGTCTAACGCCTCCCAACTGAGCTATTTCGCCACGAAAAAACCGCGCAACTTCAGGTCTGTCGCTGCATTTGTCAACATGGTAAAAATATCACGCTGTCCGAAGTATAGCATTTCATTTGAATTTTGGTTCCTTCCTTCGGCCGTTTTTGGGTCTGTGGGAAATGCATTAAAGAGTTTTTTAGGGATTTTTGTGCATCCAAAGGGTTGTGGGCCCCCTTTTTCGTTACACAGCCAACGGGGCCCGTTTACTCTATTAACAATTTTCAAAAAACATCCAAAATCAAAAGCGTTTAAACCATATTCTGAATTAACATCCAGGGTTAGTTCTTCAAGGGTTTATAGGTGGTTCCGATCCAATGAACTCAAACAATGTGGGATGGGATTTTTCTCCTTTTCCACCGGGGTTTCCGTGCAGTGAAGGTAAAGTTTTATTTAAGTTAAATTCATTTAGATTAGAGAAGATCCTCCTTTTCGGGCCCCCAAAAAAGTCAGAATTTTAAAAAACTTGTTTTATGAGAGAAAATTTCATATTAAAGTAATATTGGTAAAGCTAGGGGTAAAATAGGTTTGGTATCTGCTGCTCATTCTGTTTGTCTCTTTTAAAAATAAAAGATTTACCACTTTTGTGAACAATTTGACACACGATTTAAGCAACCAATCAAAATCTCTACAGCTGAAGGCAGACCGGGTTCATCAAAAAGTTATTCGAAATTGTTTACCTGGGAGAAGCGGACGCGGAACATTCAAAACCTTTGGGTTCCGCTTGTTTTTTTCCCAAAGCAACATATGACTGGGAAAAATTTTACCTTTTTAAAACAGGTTCTGCCAAACCCCAACCAGGGGCCTTTTATCTTCAGTCTAACGCCTCCCCGAGCCCCCCAGAATCACCGAATTGAGGTTCATTGCCTATACGGAAAATTCACGCTGTCCTGAAGAAACATTTCAGAATTTTTTAAAGGGTTCAGCCCTTCTTCAAGTGCCGTTTTTTGGGTTGTGGCAAATGCATTGCGTTTTTTGGGGGTTTTTGTGCATCCACAAGATTTAAGTGTGCACCTTTTTTACACATACATAAGCCTGTTTTACTTATTAACAGATTTTCAAACACATCTCAAAAAAAAATGCTATTTCCAAACCAAAAATTCTGAATTAACATCCTAGGGTTGTTTTTCAAAGGTTGATATGGTGGTTCCAGTATCCAACTGTTAACTCAACATATGTAAGGGATGGTATTTTTTCCCTTTATGAAAGACCAAGGGGATGCCTGGCATTCCGAATTCAAGTTTCTGGAAGAAACATGTGGGGAAAACCCGAAGATCCTCCTTTTCCGGGCCCCCATATAAAATTTTAGAAAGACTTGTTTTTTTGGGGTGAGAGAAAAAATTTTCATTAAAGCAAAAATTGGAAAGCTAGGTGTCAAAAAGGGGTTTGATTTGCCATTCGTTTGTTTTTGATAAAAGATTTCCACTACTTTTGTGAACAATTTGACCAATTTCAAAGCTAACCAATCAAGTCTCACAGCTGAAGGCAGACCGCCATAAGATGTTATTGAAATTGTTTACCCGGGGGGGAAACGACGGGGTGAACATTCATAAACCTTGGCTTCCGTACTGTTTTTCCCAAATGAAAAATATGACTGGGAAAGAAACCCGTTAAAAAAAGGCCCGCCAAAACCCGACCCAGGACCTTTAGATCTTCAGTCAACGCCTTTTCCCCAAATGGCTTTTTCGCCACGAATCCCCGGAACTTTAGGTTGTCGTGCATTTGTTTACACATGGTAAAAAAAATCACTGTCCTGGAAGATTTCATTTGAATTTTTGGGTTGTCTTCCTTCGGGGTTTTAAAATGGGTTGTGGCAAATGCATTAAAGCAGTTTTTTTAGGGATTTTTTGTGCATCCATCGAAGATTGTGGTGCTACCTTTTCGTTACACAGCCAACGCCTGTTTACCTATTAACAGATTTTCAAAACACATCTCAAAATCAAATGCTATTTTCCAAACCATATTCAATTAAATCCCGGTTAGTTCTTCGGTTTATATGGTGGCCCCATCCAACTGTTAACTCAAACATATGTAAAGGGGGTGGTATTTTTCTCCTTCATGAAAGCCACCAAGGTGATTCCTGTGCATTGTAATGGTACAAGTTTCATGTGAAGTTAAATTCATGTGAGATTACAGAAGATCCTCCTTTGCGTGTCCCGCATAGTCAGAATTTCAGAAAGACTTGTTTTGGAGTGAGAGAAAAATTTCATCATTAAAGCTAATATTGGTAAAGCTAGGTGTCGAAAATAGGTTTGGTATCTGCTGCTCATTCTGTTTGTCTCTTAAAGATAAAGCATTTCCACTTACTTGTGAACAATTTGACACACGCATTTCAATTGCTAACCAATCAAGTCTCTACAGCTGAAGGCAGACCCGTTCCACTTTCAAGATGTTATTCGGAAATTGTTTACTCTGGGAGAAGCGGACGGTGAACATTCATAAACCTTGGCTTCCGCTGTTTTTCCAACTGCAACATATGACTGGACAAGTTGTACCTCCTGTTAAAACAGGCTTCTGCAAACCCGGATGAACCAGGGACCTTTAGATCTTCAGTCTAACGCCTCCCAACTGAGCTTATTTCGCCACAGAATCACTGGAATTCGAGGTCTGTCGTGCATTTAGTCGCTTACATGGTAAAAATATCACGCTGTCCTGAAGTATAGCATTTCATTTGAATTTTAAGGTTCAGTCTTCCTTCAAGTGCCGTTAATATGGATCTGTGGCAAATGCATTAAAGCAGTTTTTCAGGGATTTTAGTGCATCCATCGTAAGATTGTAAGTGTGCCACCTTTCTGTTACACAGCTACATACATGCCTGTTTACTCTATTAACAGATTTTTTAAAACACATCTCAAAATCAAATGCTATTTCCCAAAACCATATTCTGAATTAACATCATTAGGCTTAGTTCTTCAAGGTTGATATGGTGGTCTCCAGTATCCAACTGTTAACTCAAACATATGTAGTGGATGGTATTTTTTCTCCTTCATGAAAGCCACCAAGGTGATGCCTGTGCATTAGTAATGGTACAAGTTTCATGTGAAGTTAAATTCATGTGAGATTAAGAAGATCCTCCTTTTCGTGTCCCGAAGTCAGAATTTCAGAAAGACTTGTTTTGGAGTGAGAAAAATTTCATCATTAAAGCAATATTGGTAAAGCTAGTGCTCGAAAATAGGTTTGGTATCTGCTGCTCATTCTGTTTGTCTCTTAAAGATAAAAGCATTTCCACTACTTTTGTGAACAATTCTGACACACGATTTCAATTCAACCAATCAAGTCTCTACAGCTGAAGGCAGACCGTTCCACTCAAGATGTTATTCGAAATGTTTACTCTGGGAGAAGCGAGGGCTGAACATTCATAAACCTTGGCTTCAACTGTTTTCCAACTGCAACAACATGACTGGGACAAGTTGTACGCCTGTTAAACAGGCCTCTGCCGAACGGATCGAACCAGGACCTTTAGATCTTCAGTCTACGCTCTCCCAACTGAGCCTATTTCGCCAGGAATCACTGGCAAATTCAGGTCTGTCGTTGCATTTGTCGACATGGTAAAAATATCACGCTGTCCTGAAGTATAGCATTTCATTTGAATTTTAAGGTTCAGTCTTCCTTAATGCCGTTTAATATGGATCTGTGGCAAATGCATTAAAGCAGTTTTTCAGGGATTTTAGTGCATCCATCGTAAGATTGTAAGTGTGCCACCTTTTCTGTTAACAGCTACATCTGCCTGTTTACTCTATTAACAGATTTTCAAACACATCTCAAAATCAAATGCTACATTTCCAAATCCATATTCTGAATTAAGCATCGCTAGGCTTAGTTCTTCAAGGTTGAATGGTGGTCTCCAGTATCCAACTGTTAACTCAAACATATTGGGATGGTATTTTCTCCTTCATGAAAGCACCAAGGGTGATGCCTGATTCGTAAATGTACAAGTTTCATGTGAAGTTAAATTCTGTAGATTACGAAGATCCCCCTTGCGGTCCCGCATAGTCAAATTTCGAAAGACTTGTTTTGGAGTGAGAGAAAATTTCTCATTAAAGCAATATTGAAAGCTAGGTGTGAAAATAGGTTTGGTATCTCTGCTCATTCTGTTTGTCTCTTAAAGATAAAAGATTTCCTACTTTTGTGAACAATTAAGATTTCTCTTTAACCAATCAAGTCTCTACAGTTAATTGGCAACGAGTCAAGATGTTATTGAAGTGTTACTCGGAGAAGCGGAAATTCATAAACCTTGGCTCAGTGACATTCTTTCTTCTCAACATATGTTTCTGGGACAAGTTATAGCCACTGAAAGGTTTTGCCGAAACCGATCCAACCAGGGGCCTTTAGATCTTCAGTCTAGCCTCTCCCAACTGAGCTATTTGCACCACAGAATCACTCAGAACTTCGGGTCTGTCGTTGCATTTGTCGATCAGGTAAAAAAAATCACTGTGTCCTGAAGTTAGCATTTCATTTGAATTTTAAGTTCAGTCTTCCTTCAAGTGCCGTTAATATGGATCTGTGGCAAATGCATTAAACAGTTTTCAGGGATTTTAGTGCATCCATCGTAAGTTGTATGCTACTTTTTTCTGTTCACAGCTACATACGGCCTGTTTACCCATTAACAGATTTTCAAAACACATCTCAAAAATCAAATGCTGCATTTCCAAATCCATATTCTGAATTAACATTGCAGGCTTAATTCTTCAAGGTTGATAGGTGTGTCTCCAGTATCCAACTGTTAACTCAAACATATGTAAGGATGGTATTTCCTTCCATGAAGCTACCAAGGTGATGCCTGTGCATTCAGAATGGTACAAGTTTCATGTGTGTTAAATTCATGTGAGATTACGTAGAAGATCCTCCTTTTCGTGTTGTCCTCAGATAGCCGAATTTCAGAAAGACTTGTTTTCTGGGAGTGAGAGAAAAATTTCACTACAAAGCTAATATTGTGCTAGGGTGTCGAAAATAGGTTTGGTATCTGCTGCTCATTCTGTTTGTCTCTTAAAGATAAAAGCATTTTACCACTTTTTGTGAACAATTTGACACACCATTTCACTAAGTAACCAATCAAGTGCCCTACAGCTGAAGGCAGACCGGTTCCACTGGGTATGTTATTCGAAATTGTTTACTCTGGGAGAAGCGACGTAGAACATCTATAACCTTGGCTTCCTCAAGTACTGTTTTTCCAACTGCAACATATGACTGGGGACAGTTGTAATTTGTTAAACAGGTCATTACCAAACCCGGGATCAACTAGGGACCTTTAGGGATCTTCAAATCTAACGCTTCCCAACTGAGCTATTTCGCCACGAATCACTGGCGCAACTTCGAGTCTGTCGTTGCATTTGCCTAATTTACATGGTAAAAATATCACGCTTTCGTCCTGAAGTATAGCATTTCATTTGAATTTTAAGGTTCAGTCTTCTTCAGTGCCGCTTAATATGGATCTGTGGCAAATGCATTAAAGCAGTTTTTCAGGGATTTTAGCATCCATCGTAAGATTGTAAGCTGTGCCACCTTTTTTTGTTAACACGCTACATGGCCTGTTTACTCTATTAACAGATTTCAAAACACATCTCAAAATCAAATGCTCATTTCCAAATCCATATTCTGAATTAACATCGCTAGCTTATTCTTCAAGTTATATGGTGGTCTCCAGTATCCAACTGTTAACTCAAACATAGTAGGGATGGTATTTTTCTCCTTCATGAAAGCTCCAAGGTGAGCCTGTGCATTCGTAATGGTCAAGTTTCATGTGAAGTTAAATTCATGTGAGTTCAGAAGATCCTCCTTTTCGTGTCCCTTAGTCAGAATTTGAAACTTGTTTTGGAGTGAGAGAAAAATTTCATCATTAAAAGCTAATATTGGTAAAGCTTAGTGTTAAAATAGGTTTGGTATCTGCTGCTCATTCTATTTGTCTCTTAAAGATAAAAGCATTTCCAAATACTTTTGTGAACAATTCTGACACCCATTCAATTTAACCAATCAAGTCTCTACAGCTAAAGGCAGACCGGTTCCACTCAAGATGTTATTCGGAAATTTTTACTCTGGGAGAAGCGGACGGAACATTCATAAACCCTTTGGGTTCGTTGTTTTCCAACTGCAAATATGACTGGGACATAAGTGTACGCTTTAAACAGGTCTCTGCCGAAACCGGATCGTAACCAGGGACCTTTAGATCTTCAGTTAACGCTTCTCCAACTGAGCTTCGCCCATCGAAATTCAGTACTTCGGTCTGTCGTTGCATTTGTCGACCATGGTAAAAATATCAGCTTTTCCGAAGTATAGCATTTCATTTGAATTTTAAGTCTTCTTCATGCGTTAATATGGATCTGTGGCAAATGCATTAAAGGTTTTCAGGGATTTTAGTGCATCCATCGTAAGATTGTAAGGTGTACTTTTTCTTTAACAGCTACATATGCCTGTTTACTCTATTAACAATTTTCAAAACACATCTCAAAACAAATGCTCATTTTTCCAAATCCATATTCTGAATTAACAGCAGCTTAGTTCTTCAAGGTTGATATGGTGGTCTCCCGTATCCAACTGTTACTCAAACATATGGGATGGTTTTTCTCCTTCATGAAGCCCCAAGGGATGACCTGTGCACTCTTAGAATGACAAGTTTCATGTGAAGTTAAATTCATGTGAGATTACAAATCCTCCTTTAGCGGTCCCGCATAGTCAGAATTTCGAAAGACTTGTTTTGGGTGAGAGAAGTAAATTCATAACAGCTAATATTGTAAGCTAGGTGTCGCAAATATGGTTTGGATCTGCTGCTCATTCTGTTTGTCTCTAAAGATAAAGTATTTCCTTTTTGTGAACAATTGACACATTTCAATGCTAATCAAGTCTCTACAGTAAGGCAGACGTTCCACTAAGATGTTATTGAAATTGTTTACTCTGGGAGAAGCGGACGTGAACATTCATAAACCTTGGCTGCTACTTTTTTTTCCAACTGCAAATATGACTGGGGGAAGTTGTACCCCGTTCAGGTCTCCCAACAACCAGGACCTTTAGATTCAGCTAACGCTTCTCCCAACTGAGCTATTTCGCCACGAGAATACGCGAACTCGAGGTCTGTCGGCATTTGTCGCATATGGTAAAAATATCACGCTGTCTGAAGTAGATTTCATTTGTTTTAGTTCATTCCTTCGGCCGCTTATATGATTGGGAAATGCATTAAAGCAGTTTTCAGGGATTTGTGCATCCATCGAAGATTGTGGTGCACCTTTTCTGTTCACAGCACATACGCCTGTTTATTACAGATTTCAAACACATCCAAAATCAAATGCTTAAATTCCAAACCATATTTGAATTAACATCGAGGCTTAGTTCTTCGGGATATGGTGGTTCCAGTATCCAACGTTACCAAACAGTTGGGTGGTATTTTTCCTTCATGAAAGCCACCTGATGCCTGCATTGTATGGTACAAGTTCATTTAAGTTAAATTCATTGAGATTAGAGAAGATCCTCCTTCGTGTCCCATATCGGGAAATTTTAGAAAGACTTTTGAGTGAGAGAAAATTTCATATTAAAGCAAATTGTCGGTGTCAAAATAGGTTTGATCTGCTGCTCATTGTTTCTCTAAAGATAAAAGATTTAATTTTGTGAACAATTTGACACACATTTCAATCTAACTAAGTCTCTAAGTTTAAGGCAGATTCCTCAAGAGTTATTCGAAATTTTTCCTGGGAGAAGGACGGACATTCATCCGGTCCTTTTTTCCAATGCAACATATGATGGGAAGTTGTTACGCTCCAGCAAAACAGGTTCCTCCAACCCGGAAACCCCAACCAGGGCCTAGTCTTCGGGAAAAA
>NW_024378827.1:0-6680 GCF_016835505.1 Polypterus senegalus
AAGGGGGTGAGATGTAGATATTTTGGCCATACAAGGTAAGGAAGGCTTGCTGTCCATTGCTTATCACAGAATGGGGGGGAGGGACGAGATTGCCTGACAATATACCTGGAAGTTTGTACACACAAAATGTTGTCAGATCACATTACGGCCCAAAGGTATCGCTTCTCTTTAAATTTAACAATGCTGAAAGTTAGCATGTAATTTGTCACAGCAGCAATATCTATCTGCCAAAATTCAGTGAAAAGATCACAACTGGTTATCATCTTGTTCCTTTGACTGAAATTTGTGTCAGGTTTGGGGAAAAATTGGGGTTCCTAGTTATAAATGTCAACACAAAGGCCAATGTTACGTTATATTGTATAAAAAATTGACTAGAAGGTCAATTAAGTAAAAACAATATTATGTATAACTTACGAGCCAGAGCAAAAGCTCCAATCACAATGAACATGGCTCCATTCGGGACAAGACCCAGGATTAAAGGCAACTTTGAGAACTAAAGAAGTCCCAATCTTCATACTTCCCGGAAGGTGATCTAAAATTGGGTTCTTGATAACTTTCTCAGCAAACTTGTGGGTCCATCTGAGCCCCGAACACTAAGTTTGTGGAGCAACTGAACTATGGAAAGAAAAATAACATTGTGTGAGTAAAATGATTGAAACAAAGTAATAAATAGAACAAAAGCAATCACAAAAATGAGGAACAATAAAAAAGAATCAAGAAAACATTGTTACATTCTACTGCAATATAAAGAAAAAAAAAATCCCAAAACGTTTTGACAGTATAAACTCCCATTAACATTTACAATACAAATAAAAAAAAATACCCATCAATCACAAAACGATCAAAGGTCCGGAATGCTGCTGTGGGTTTTGATCTCAATGGGAATATTTTTGCTGGGTGGGATGTAAACTTGAGTAAGCCAGCTCTGTTCAAGGGACTGTCCATCAACATCAGCAATGACTAAAAGAGAAAACTTTTATTTTAATTAGTTTCTGCAGCTTTTAGCCGTTTTTACATTTCTTAGAATTTGTTGGCAAAACAAGATAATGTTAGCAATTACTGATGGTAATGTCAGTTTTTCGACCTAGGTCTCTCCCTATTTCAAATTATGTTTTTATGTTTATCGCAATTTAGTAGTTCAAATGTTTTCCAACCTGGTATCAAAAAAAATTAATTAGTTAGAGAAAAACAAACAGTATTAACAAAAATAACATTTATATATTTCACTTAAACTTGTTCAATTTAGGTGTCACATAGTGGAACTGATTTAAAATCTTAACCTCAAGACACACTGAACAATTGCTGGTGCAATGTTAACTTCAGAATAGATATTTTCCTTAATGTAGAAAGCTAATCAAACTTGAACTCCTGAAAAGAGGTTTAAGGCTAAGCCAGGAAGTAGGAGGAGAGGTATGATATAACCCTTACTGACAATATCTTAATTGTTGTTTTAATGATGTGCGAGCTGAAATTATCTAGAATTATAGATTGCAAAAACAATCAACAACAACATTGGTCCCGATTCATTGTCCATGTAACCCTTTAACAGGATGAACTACTGGCTGTAAAGGCGGTACAATTATACCTAGAAGTATTGGTCAAGTGTCGGCCAAAAAAAAAAAATATTTTGAAATGAATTAACGTAATTTGATTTTTTTTTATTTCTGTAAAAAGCATATGCCTATCGGATCATTTAATTCATATGCTGTCTTTTGACAGCCCTGGATTCAAAGTTCTTTTTATTTCATTATTTAAAACACTCACACAAGTTCCACCCGTCTCTTCACCCCACTGCGACTAAAGGTATAAAGTATGTACAATAGCTGCAACAATGTTAAAGCATTGATGAAGTGGAACAGAGCTGTGCCTTGCCTGTAAATTCTACCCCATTTTATTTAAACTATGTATACATCTGAATGGCAAAGATGGGTGAAAAAGAAAGAAAAAGTCTTTTGGCAGCTATTTCAAAAAAAAAAAATAGGATTCAGAGAAGGTGAGTCTCTACATTGCCATTGAAAAAGAGATCAACAGCACTTGATGATACCAGGTGGACCTAACACTTGAGTGGTGGAAAACACAAAAAGTAAACTTGCAAAGTATCTGTGCATCCCTGCCTCAAAGCCCTTCAGAGAAGGAAATGTTCTAAATAATTGCTGCTCTAAACCAAAGATGCCATGAAAAGATGTTTCATTTTTACCCTGATATCTTTGTGCAAACAGGACAGAACTTCCATCCATCTATTTTCCAACCTGCATATCCTAACTACAGGGTAAAGGGGTCTGCTGGAGCCAACCCCAGCCAAACAGGGTGAAAGGGGAAGGAAACAAACCCAGGCAGGCGCCACCCCACTGCAACTGACAGAACTTGAAGTTGGGTAATTTGTTTAAAGAATGTCATAGGTTTGGGTTTTTGTATCTTTGCAATTATGTCAGAACTTGTTTTAAAAATGCTATGTTTTTTTCCTGTCAGTATTTGACAGAACTTTGAATTTTACAGAATAGTACACTATGTTAAATTTTGTTCTTGCTTGTATGCTGACAATTCACCTTACAAAGGGCAATTTATTTAACCCAGATGTTCATCCCCTGTCATTCAATTATGATTAGTATTTTGTTCCCCACGGTTCAAACATCTTGATTACATTAGGTGAGTTTTCTGTTTAAAATGCTTCAATTATTTTATATTATTCTATTTAATCTTTTTTTATAATGTTTTTTGGTCTTTTGTTAAATCCTTCAAACCACTTTGAAATGATTTACTCATACTTACATTGTTTGATCTCAGTACGCTTTGACTGGTGATTTTAATGTTTTGTGTTATTTCCCATTAGCTTTGAATAAACCTTTTTTCCCTTTACTGTTGTTTCCATTAACCTCATTAGTAAACTACAATTATATCCTATTAACAAGACCAAGCTGGACAGTAAAACTTTTACAAACACTTTTTAAAAGAATGCAAAATAAGTCTAATACTGATATCATCAATGTCCCAGAAAATTCGATATAATTTTTTCAATAGGAAAGGAACAAAAACCTCCCAAAAGCTACCAAAAACTACAAAACATAGTTGAAGCAGAAACCTTAACAACTTTTAAGAATTAAGGGATAGATCCCGGGACAGCTTAGCTATTAGTTAAACAAAAGGCTGATGGACTGAATAGTCTACTCGTTTTTAAATTTTCTTTGTTTTTACTGTATGTATGTTGTAACGCAGTTCATTTTAGGATACATTCTCACCTCCTACACTACTAGTTATAAATGGTGTCACTGTGAACAGGTGAGATTACTTAAATTTCTTGGACACTTGTCACTCAGAACGGGGTTAAAAACATGACTGTTCTTATCAAAATATCTCTTAAGGATGTTTTGTTTTGTTTTTTTCTGCAATTTAAAATGTTTAAACAGTTCCAATCAGAGATGTTACTTAAATATTCTTATTTTCTCCGTAAAGTCGTGTACAAGGGCCAAATTCACTGGAAAAATAAACCACAGCATATTACTGGACAGTAGAAAGGACTGTAGACTTGATTACTGGATTCCATTCCATCCTGTAGTCAGGCAATAGGTTATTCTTTCAGTTATTCCCCTATTAATTTTGTACCTTTCAATCCAAACACATGCAGGTTAGGTGAATTGGGATCCTAATTGTCCCTGGTGTGTGTCCTGCCTGGGTTTGTTTCCTCCCCAGCTCTGTGTTGGCTGGGATTGACTCCAGCAGACCCTGGACCCTAGGGATATAGCAGGCTGGATAATGGATGTAACATCAAGAGAACCCCCAAGTATCTATGTTGACTAGCAAAAGATAACTTTAAAGAAAGCTCAATAGCATCTTCCCCTAAAGAACGAAAAAACGGAATACAATAAAATGAAGAGCAAACAAAAACTAACAAACAAGATCAACTGGGACTGGAACATTGCTGCTTCTTGATTTGTTAGCCACGTTATCATTTGCTGCAATACCCTCTGAATGAAGGTATACTTTGAATTGGTGAAGAGTGTCTCGTTAATCGGCCACCCGTGAATGTGGAAGCCAGGAAATATACGAAATACAAAATAATACTAGGATCATCTTAGAAACAGGAGATCTCACCTGATATTATTTAAGCTGCCCTCTTATTTAAATGGCATTTTCTTTAAAGATGGATCAAAAAGCTAAAGGAACTTTAACCATCAAAAGTTTAAATTTGATATTAACTGCAGTAACCAAATAAATGTAAAGCTGGGTTTAGAAATAAACGGCCCATTTTAAAATAAAGGCTTGTTTGTTAAATAAAACCTTACTTTAACTGTTTCGGTGGGGCGCCTTCCAGGACTACTCAAGTCTCCTTTTCTGACATTCTTTTCATGGGATTCGAGATGTTTGGGTTTGGGTTTCCGAAAACCCATCGCTATTCCCAGCACGCTTTCATTCCTGGGAGCCGCCATGCTGTCGAATGACGTTGAACTGGCACAAAATGACGACGGCTGCGGTGTCGCGCATCCTGCTCATAGATTAGTTACTGCCATCTGCTGGATCGGAGGTTTGAGGTGGCTGGGTACACTGAGGGCTACTTGGAGGATATCGAAGTTCACGGTTTCAGAAAGATTCTAATAAACTCTGTGGGCAAAAAAAAAACCTCTAGGGGCCTTCGTCCTCAAATCCCCATTTCCATTTCCATTTTGGATGGCACAAAGTCTAAATTTAAGATCAACAGGAAATTGTAATAACAACAAATCCATTATTTTAATTGTGAAAAACAATTACATAAATAAAACAAAGTAATAAATATATCATTTGGGATAGTAAATAAAATAATAATAGAATAAAGTAAATTTAAAATCTATTTAAATGAAAAGTAAATAAAAATGGAAATAAATGTATGGAATGGAAAAAATCAAACCCGTATTTAGGAAAAAAAAAATTTAAAAGTAACACTGTTTAAAAAAGTAAAAAGCAAAAGTGTCTCTAGGTATCCTGTAACTTTCAAAATTTCTGTGTGTAGGCTCCTGCGACAGCAAATCAGCCAGTATGTCCTCCTGGTCCAAAGACCTTCAAGCACAGTCTGTTGAAATTAGTGCTCAGGCTGAAAGCCTCTCCGACACATGGTGATCTAAAAGATTGAATTAGTTTTAAAGGTGCAATACTTTCGTCCCGAAAGCAACAGTGATGGAAGAGTCAGAACCCAAAAGTGCCTACATTTTGACTTCTTAGACCTTCCTCCCGCTGTCCCCCACTCATTGTGGCTGAACTGGTACTATATTTTGAAAAACACTGACTACAGTGGGCCTGGCAGACTGACTGAAGTCAAATCAAAAATGCAGAATTTTCGGAAATAAACAATTTTCCAATTCAGTTTTGTTTTCCAGACATCCTCTTCTTTTTTATTAAATCAGCCTGATTACATTTAATTAAAAAGGAGGTTAATCATAAGCACTCCTTAAATGGAGATCATGGGGGTTGAGTACCGAAAAGTGTTATTGTAATGTGTGAAGCTTTGCTTAAGGGGAGTTCAAAAATTTCTTATGCAGTCAGTTTGTGTAAATGGTTACCCAGGGTACCTCCGGTCTGAACCCCAAAATGGGCCCTCATCTTTTATCCCTAAATCTCTGGTTGTGTTTCAAATAGCTATAACTCAGTTATTCACAGAAACCAGTTTCAAAAAATGCATCCCCCTTATTCTGGTTGGGAGAAACGGTATATTGGTCTCTGAGAAACTGAGTTAACACACTAGATTTTCATCATAACTCAATTTTTTGGGCCCATGTAAACCCTTAACCGGGTTACACTTAAGGATTTTCAGTCTGGTATGTCCATTCTTTTTTCACATTTACCAGCAGCCAGGTTGAAAATGGGGAAGCATTTACGGATAAATTCCTCAGGAAATAATGAGGAATACTTGTCTAATTTCTAGTTTAAATAATCAGCTAGTATTTCAGGAATCTCAAATTTAGGATCAGCTGAAAATGATTCATTCCCAGCAAACAATCTTGAGAGAGTACGAAATGTAAAGTAACATGCAATAATATCTGATTTATTTTTAAAGGAATGAGAACTTAAATCCCAAAACTTATCCATTTAAGCAAAATATCGTGTTTTTCCCAGCAACATTAGGAAAGAAGCATAAAAAACTGCAGAATCCCCCAAAAAAAAAGCATGTATATATATTAGACCTGGGGCCCCTTCCCGGTCCCCTCTGTGTGGGTTTGCATGCCCCTGTATTTTTGGGCCTCTGGTGTCGGGGTTTTTTCCCACAGTCCACAGAAATGGGTTGGGGTATTGATCCAAATTTTTTCCCTTGTGTGTGTTTGTGTGGGGTTTGGGGCCCCAGTGGGGTGGGGCCCCCGCCCTCATCCATATTGGAAACCCCCAAATCAAAAAATGGAACCCCCAAAAATTTTTCCAGGGGAAAAAAAACAGTTTTTCATTGACCAGGAAGGGAAAATCACATGGTTTTGGGGGACAGATGACTCTGGTCCGGATTTTTATAAAGGTGCTGGTGACCCCCGCAAAGAGAACCAGAGTTGGGAGGGTAGGACAGAGCTTGCTGGAAGGGGGAGGGGGGGGAAAAGGAAGTTGTAATATAGTATTTCTTCTTTTTTTGGGAGAGGTGCTTCTGGGCACTTTTTAAAGGAATAAAAATTAAAAAAACCATACCAATAAAAAAAATTAAAAAGCATTAAAAATTTTTTTTACGCACACCC
>NW_024378828.1:0-35412 GCF_016835505.1 Polypterus senegalus
TTTTTATTGGCTAACTAAAAAGATTACAATAAAGAAGGGGCCTGAGTTGCCTCGAAAGCTTGCATATTGTAATCTTTTCAGTTAGCCAATAAAAGGTGTCATTTTGCTTGGCTTTTCTCTATATAAATCAGGAAAATCTATCCCAGTGAAAGAATTTAATTTGATTATAATGGAGTACTGGGGCTTAGGATGATCTGCAGTATTGGGAAGATATACTATATTATTTCTAATATCATTAATTTTTTGATTGAAAAATACAGCAATAGCCTCACAGGTTTCACTGGAAGTATTCAGGGGGCATTCTTTTGTGTTACCTGGTTTAACAGACAATCGCAGGGAATAAGACTCTAGCATTGTTTGGATTGCTAGCATTGTTATTTATAATCTTAAGAGAAATAGCAGCGCCACTCAAGACGGACTGTGTAATTGTATTATGTTATTTTAACCTTCAATATCTCATAGTGGATAGTTAGTCCATTTACGCTCAGCTCTACGACATGTTCTTTTAAAATCAGACACTCTTTGGGTCTTCCATGGTATAACAATGCTAGAAGATTTTTTCACTGTCTTTTCAGGAGCAACTATGTCAACAGCAGCTCTCACTTTAGTATTAAATCTTTCCACCTTACTATTTACATTATCCTCACTATTGTAGTTGGCACTATAAACGGACTGATTGCTTAGAATGTTTGTAGGTTTTAAGGCTGCTGATGAATCTATGAAGCGTTTTTTAACAATATGCTTCTCATGAATGTTTCTATCATTATTTCTATATTAAATAGTAAGATAAAATGGTCTGATAGACGAATATCAATGATCTGCTTTATATTAACTTTCAGTCCTTTAGTAATCACTGAGTCTAACGTATGACCTGCTTTATGTATAGGCCGATTAACGAGTGTCTCAAATCAAAAGAGTCCAGGAAGTTCATGAATTCCTTTAGTTTTAGGTCCCACTGATTATCGATATGAAAGTTAAAGTCGCCGACTATTAAGAGTGTGTCATAGTTCGTAATTAAAATTGACATTAGGTCTGAGAATTCCTCAAAGAAAGACGCATTAAATTTAGGAGGTCTATACATGGATAATAGTAGAAAGTGAGAAACTACATGAATAACAACGGCGAGATACTCAAAGGACTTGAATTTACCAAAACTAACATCTTTACACTTTAACCGGCATGAGAAGATGTTTGCCAAGCCGCCACCCTTCTTTCCCTGGCGATCCACATAAACATACTCAATGCTGTTTTGTGTTGAAAGTAGGCCATGTTATATCTTTAAATGTATACTCCTCTCAGTTGATATGTGCCACATGAAAAATAAATATATTCAAAATTCTTAGGTGACACACAAAGATATTATTTTGGAATTTTGGTAGTACAGAATTTTTAACACATAGCTGAAGACATTTTACTTTAGAGTCAGCAGCTTGACGGTGCGTCACTTAGCACTACAACACTACTTGAGCAATGAAAAAAGTCCAAAGGGAACAAATGAATACAAAATGTGTAGCACCTGGAAGGGGACATTTGTCACTTTGGTCTCAAGTATCTTTAGCCTCTAGTGGATCAGCACATAATGGTTGAATTTAAAACAAAAACACCAGAGAAGTTTAATGAAGGAAATATTTTTTGAAATGCTGACACCTGAATTTGTTATTACATAACGTGAGTGCAAACTTCACACATGCTGTTAACAATCTCATCCTAGCCTCCTGGATCTCTCAGGCAGCAGTACTGAGCACTGTGCCACCCTGCTTCCTCACAGTCTATGACCCATTTATATTATGCTAAGGTATAAACTTGAAGCTGAAATGACTTTCTATTTCTCCAAATTAGGGCAATGTACAAACAAAGGCTTTTGGACTGTTTTTTGGAAAGATTTCACTGGTTTGATATATTTCTTTTCTGTAAAAATATTTTTCATATAGCAGTCCAGTATTTCACAGAGCAACAACAGTCCTGTTATTTAATACAGTGCTACGAAAATACTTGCAGCAAGCTTTACTATGCGGAAAGAAAAGTGTAAAAAAGTCAATAATGTTGCTTTAAATGTGTATTATAACAAACTAGGACTAGAAGTGTTAGTGCATTTTATGAAAAAAATAAAACTAAATATTCTTTTTTGACACACTTCTGTTGAATGATTTCTTGTCCAAGATCTGGTAAAGAAGATCTGATGATTCATTATTAGGCTCAGAAAGTTAGAAAATGAGAGAAGCAAAAGGAAATGGGTCAGGGGAGAGCAGATCATGAAGAGAAACAAGAAAGCAAATAAAAGCAGATGTCTGAAAAAAGATTTTGCAAAGGCCTTTTTATCTGTCAGTGATGACAAAAGACAAAGCCCTGATTACAAACACAAAGTAATTGCGGAGTAGAATTAAAGAAGTGCTAAGGAATGAAATAAATGTGTGAAGGAGCAAATTATTTTAAGAGGGTTTAACAATAGTTTTCATATTTCTTGTGTGTAGGAAACAAACATCCCTCTTAGTTCAGGTGAGGGAATGCCAAGGCCATTTGGACATCCAGCATTCTGCTGCGTCCCCTCTCACACACTTTCTACAACGGTTGCACTCCCTTTGCACCACTTCATCTTATATGTGCCCAGTTGCAATGACCCATGTATTCACCATTATCTCTACAACACACACTCCTACTGTCAGATTAGCTTAGTAATTTGCTCCCAGGCTGTGACATTTGTGTGCCCCCTTCCCCCTGCACTCATTTTAATGGGAGATAAAAGTCACGTTTTGGGGGTAAAAAAAAATGCAACATTGATATCATAAATTAACCACAAACACGACCCCCCATATTATTTGTTTTAACAACTGTGTGAATTTCAATTTATCAAAACAGTTTTTTACAAACATTTCAGTTGATCATGTAACTGGGGCCCCGATTTCTCAGTCTCCAAGACTAATTTGATTAATCAAACTATTACATTTGTCACTTAAAGATCATTTTTCTCTAGATTGTTTTTTTTAACATGAGTCATCTTTCCATCTTGCTTGCCAATCAAATAAAAGGATTATTGTGAATGTTCACAGAGTCTGAATTTGAAGACACTAACATTTCGCTAACCAACGTAACACTGTGCACTAAACGTTGACAAAACAACTTCAAAGGTATGGGGAGTTGCCCCGTATATTGCTTGGGTTGCAATATAAATGCTCAAAATACTTTTCAAAAGATCAGACATTCGACACAAGATGGTGTTCAAAGGATGGCTTTTATACATGAGCGGAAAATGGCTACAGGATATGACGTATGACAGAAAGTGACGTCATCAAAGAAGTGCCAGAAGTGACGTCATCCTCAGGAACCGGAAGTGACGCCATTGGCATGGGACCAGAAATGATGTCATCCAAGGAAACCGGAAGTGATGTTGAGGAGCCATTTTCCAGGAGTGTTATTGCTGGAGGTGACTGTGAGTTATTTATCTTCTTTACTTCTGAAAGATCAGAGAGAGAGGCATTAATACCGTCATACAACCCCTCATCCGTCGATAAATCACTCACCTCTGGGCTTGTTGACTTACCTCCGAAGCGCACGTGTGTGACAACTGATATCAACAAGATGGCAGAACAAAACTGTTAAAGCAACAAGGCACTACTGAGGCACTCTGTGCCATTATATCCCACACTACTTTTGTTGCTACAGAAGCCCTCTAGGACTTGAGGAGTGTAATAAATGCTATATATTAAATAAACAGTGTAACAAAAAAGAAAAATCCCCTAACACTTTTTAAAGTTAGCTGTTTAATAGGTTTGTAGCTAGAGGTATAAAAGTGCAATTTATGCTTCCCTAGCATTCCTGTCTCCCAGTTTGGAATGATAAACACAAGATACACTTGTTTTCGTTTTTGTGTTGTTACCTTTACGTTTTAGACCTTCTCCCTTTCCCACTACAGTTGAACACTAAAAATCAAAAATAAGCCCATTTAGAACAAAAGAATTGAAGTATTTCAGGATAAAAGTGAGATGAGAGCAGTCGAAATGCCTATGATTGATTTGCATATTTTGTTAAAAATCTAGCTTGTTCTGATACATAAATTCAGGTTTGGCTGAAGATTCCTGCATAAAAATAACAGAAAATATGTCCAAAAATAAGACTCATGGTAGGTAGTGCTGCCACCTCATGAAGCCTGGCTTCAATTATTATACTCGATAGTTGCCCATGCAAAAACTGCACGTTCTCCCTGATCTTTGTGAATTGCTCTCTGGGTATCAGAGACACCATACAATCAACTCACCCTGTCCATGTCTGTTTCCTGCATGGGCCCCCAACGAGCTCCTGAATCTGATTAGGTGGGATTGAGAATGATCTGTCCAAAAATAAGATTACAGCTAAAAGATACGCTCAATATTACACACACAGATAATTTAGTCAAAGGTGTATTCAACTTCTGGAGAAGGAAATTTTTTTATATTAGTATAGAGAATAGCAAATTAACATAAAGAGCCAAAAAAAGTAATTAAAAGCTTCTAAAATATTAGATTAAGCATACATTAGAATGTTAAGCAAATACGATAGGTCAAGCAAATAGTTAACTAAAAATCAGTTATATTGCATTATTTTTTAAGCTTACAGCAAAATTTCTAGTCTGGGAAAGAACAGAAAATTGACATATCGAAACCAGTTTAGAACAGGATAAGAGTTTGAGAACACCTGTGATTCAAGGCTAGGAAGATAGGAAGTGATAACACAGAGAAGATGGCTCTGGAAGGCACGTATTGAAACCAGCTGGATTGGTGAATCAGCAGAAAAGGAACAACAGGATTTTGCTGTAAGCGAGGTTACACTATAATGCATGAAGAGAAAATCTTAGTAAACTCAGGCTTTAGCAAAAGTATTAGAAGAATATATTAGAAATTCACTTTAGTGTAGAAATCAAGACAAATCAAGTATGCCAAGCAATGATTAAATGAGAGCATATACAATATTTCTTTTTTAATTAAAGTGTAGCTTTAGGCCACTATTCTAGTATAGCTTGAAAGGCTAGAGGAGGAAGTGACACAATGAAAGACCAAATATGGAATAGAGGATATCTTCCCAGTTGAAGAACCAATCAAGAATAAGAAAAACAGAAACTGGAATAAACAATAGACAGTATAGCCAGGTGCAGAATGAGCTCATTGAACAAGATTAAAATGATAAGAAATTGTTCTAAAAACTGCGATTGCTGCAATGTTCAGGGCTCAGTCTCATTCGGCCCAATTGGGTTGAGTCCGTGTTGTTGATTTATTGCAATAAAGCCTTAAAACTCTGTCTGTCTATCTCGAGTCCTAATAGCCTTTATTTTTAGGTAAAAAGCCTTCTGATGATGAATTTTTCGCCACGACACTTCTTTGTCAAGGTAAAATCACAACGGAATTAAAGTTAAAACTGAAATATTGTGAATCAGCTGTGGCAGCCTTTCCTTTCCTTTCTTTGTTTCTTTGTCTTTTTTATGACATGTATTGTTTTTGAAACCAAAACTGTTTGTATCTTCCTTATGCAAATATGAAATGTCTAAGAAACAACTAACCAAGAAAGAAACAGAAATATGCTCTGCATGTGTCTAAAACATCGAGACAAAAAATGTGAACAATTTCAGTATAAATACATTCTAGAAAAGAATGAGCTTAAACTGTGGAAAGAGATTACATAATGCTAAATGAAATAAATACATTTAATTATCTAGAACCTTTCCCATAATATGGTGTATTTTTAATGGATGTCAATAGAAAGCCTTATAACAAGTAAGGTGGGTTGCTGCTGAGGCCAGCAGGGGGCGCTTACCCTGAGGCCTGAGTGGACTCCAATGCTCCAGTGCTGTGACAGGGACACAGTGCTGTAAATGTGGTGCAGTCCTTAAGGTAAGATGGAACACCAAGGTCCTGATTTTCTATGGTCATTAGTCATGGCCTTGTCCATCCTGGTCCCCTAATCATCTCCTGTCTCTAACTGGATCAGCATCAATCGCAACTTCACCACATAACAGCTAAGGTGTGGTGGGCATAGTGGTGCAAATGGCTGCCGTCACGTCATCCAAGTGGATACTGCACTTTGGTGGTGTATAATACTGCTAATTATTAAATATTACAAAATCCTGCCACAGTCCTAACCAAGACAAGCAGATATGAATATGAACTCTCAGTGGCATACAGCTAAACATAAACTTTTTTTAAGATCAAGAATGAGGTGCAGCCTGCTCTACAGGAGTTACTGAGAGGATAACAAGGGCCTTCACCAATGGTGGAGGTTCGGCCCGGTCATCTTTCCTGACTTCTCTTTTCCAAGTCATTCTCTTGGTCACTGAAGGTGGATGAGACAACCTGGCAGCCTTTCTTTTTAAGTACCTCATTTGTTTTAACAGGCAAAGCTTTGTTGTTACCGGATGGGTGAGCAAACAACAATAGTTCAAGGAAAGAGAAGATTAAATCTGAACATCAACACGTGACCATAAAAACAGTTGATAGAAAAATCAGTGTTGGTTTAGAAATCATGCAACAAAAGATACATAGGAATGAGATTATCATCATTACAACAACAGATGGAACAGGATGTCCTTTTTTCTTTTTTTTTGTAACCTTATGAACTTTATATTGTCAGCAAGGATATTTGTGGTCTCCGCATTGGAACTTAAACTGAAAAAGAAATTTCTTCTTTTGCTTTCAAAGATGAACTAATTCTGCATTTCCATATTTGTCATATTCATCTTTGCTTACTCAATAAACTCTTTGGTTGCTCTTATTATTTATTTCATGCAGAATGCTCTGGGACCTTCAATTTTGGTATGGTAGTTGTGGCAAATGTGCTTTAAAAAAACGTCTTTATAGGGAGAGTTAGACTTTTCACTTCTGCATGATAAGAATGGGAACATTTTGAAAATATTTCTGTCAGTATACCTGCTGTTCTCTTATGGCTTTTTGAAGACTTTGAAGATCAGGGAGTGTTATTAGCAACCTTCCATGTGGGTTGAGGAAAAAAGGAGGACACATTAAATAACTGAAGTCATGTAAATTGAACAGTTTGCTTGTTTGATGTCTCAAGATGAAAGAATAAAAGGAGAACGGCGTTTTTAACTTCAACAACAAAATGAAAAAGTGTCGACAAATAGCAATTTACAATTCTGATGGACGTTTGGCTGACTCATGTCACAAGAACGAGACATGGACAGATAAAGAGTTGGGGCAGCCACCCGTATATTGTGGTATCCTGGCTGCAAAGTCGTTTTTCTTGTAAAAATACAGAGCACTGAAGTGCATACAACCGAGTCCAAAACAAGACTGAGGAAACAAAGGAAAGGGGGCAGGTTTTAAAGGGGAGACAGGAAGTGAGGTCGATGGATCTGGCACGTGGTCTTCCACCATTGGCTCAGTAGCCGGAGGTGACATCAGAGGGACTGGAGCTGGTGTGGCCGAGTTCCATTGGCTCAGTCCCGGAAGTGATGTCAGGAGATCCAGGTGAAATCCCCGGGGATGGTCTACAGGCAAGGAGAAAAGAGTCAGTGCACTCTGCCACACCCCGCATGCCTCAACTGCCTTCACTCAAGCCCTTTAGCTGCCTCCCATGCGCACGTGTGTGACAAGCCCCCCCCCTTAGCCCAGACCCGACGGGTCGGGCGACCCTAACCGAGAGGTCGTGAACCCGAGAAAGGGCATCAGCGTTGGCGTGGAGAGCGCCCCGACGATGAACGAGCGAAAACTTGTACGGCTGCAGGTCAAGAAACCACCGGGTGACCCGCGGATTCGACTCCTTGTGGAGGGCCATCCACTGTAGGGGTGCATGGTCCGTGACAAGGGTGAATTCCCGGCCCAACAGGTAGTACCTCAGCTGAGTAATCGCCCATTTAATCGCCAGAGCCTCCCTCTCCACCGCAGCATACCTGGTCTCCCGTCCAACAGTTTCCGCTCAGGAACATGATGGGGTGCTCCACACCATCGACGCTTTGGCTCAGCACGGCGCCCAGGCCTGTGTCCGGCGTCCGCCTGGAGGATGAAAGGCAAAGAAAAGTTAGGTGCCATCAAAACAGGTGTGGACGTAAGGGCCTGCTTTAAGTCACCAAATGCAGCCTGTTTTTCAGTCCATGCCACAATGTTCGGGCCCTCTTCTTTGTTAAATCAGTCAAGGGCCGCTTCTCCAAAACCGAGGTACAAACCGGCGGTAGTACCCGCTAAGCCGAAAGGCTTGGACCTGCCGCTTGGTTCATGGACGGGCCATTTCAGAATGGCATCAATTTTGGAGCACTGTGGCCTTACGGTACCCACCCACCAGGTAGCCTAAATATTTGGCCTCGCTTAATCCAAGAAGCATTTCTGGGATTAATCCGAGCCCGCCTCACCAAGTGTCCGTAATACCGCTTGGACATGCTGTAGGTGTTCCTTCCATGTGCTGGAATAGATGACCACGCCATCCAGGTAGGCAGCACTGTATGAGTTATGAGGTCAAGCACTTTGTCCACCAGACGCTGAAAGGTTGCTGGAGCCCCGTAACCCAAATGGAAGGACACGATACTGCCAGTGTCCGCTAGGGGTACTAAACGCGTTTTTACCTTCTGAGTCCGTTAAAGGAACCTGCCAGTACCCTTTCGTCATGTCAAGTGTGGTCAGGTATTGAGCCTGTCCAAGCCTCTCGAGGAGGTCGCCCACGCGTGGCATTGGATAAGCATCAAATTGGGAGACTTGATTGCCGACGGAAGTCATTGCAGAACCTCCAACTTCCGTCAGGCTTACCGACGAGCACAATGGGGCTGGACCAGGGACTATAACTTTCCTCAATCACACCTAGCTCCAGCATGCGCTTGATCTCAAGCTCCACTTCAGCCTTTTTGCCTCGGGAAGACGATACGGCGTTCTCGGACAACAACCCCGGCTCTGTCACGATGTTGTGCTCAATCAGAGAGGTCCTTCCGGGTTCTCACTGACTACCTCCCCAACGGTCCGGATAACTGTTTCCAGCTCCTGCCGCTGTCTGGGACTTAAGTCCGTGCCGGTTAAGGTCGTGTGTGAGCGAAGAGTGAGCGGGCTGGCCGGAGGAGGGATCGGGGTCCCTGTCCTTCCACGGTTTCAGCAGGTTCACATGATAAACCCGCTCCTTTGGCCGACGATTGGGTTGACTCACCAAATAGTCGACCAGTCCCTTCCTCTCCTTAACTTCGTAGGGGCCCTGCCAGTGGGCAAGCAATTTAGAGTGGGAGGTAGGCACTAGGACCATGACCCGATCTCCGGGCGGAACTCCCAAGAGACGTGCGCGTTGTAGTACCGGCCTGTGCTGCTTGAGCCTCCTCCATGTGACTTTTAAGGACAGGCCAATCTTTCCAAATCTATCGCAGAACTGCGCGATATACTCCAGTATGTTTGTGGAGGGAAGAGCCTCTTCTTCCCAGCCTTCTTTCAAAATATCTAATATGCCCCGAGGTTGTCGCCATACAGTAGTTCAAAAGGGGAGAACCCCGTGGAGGCTTGTGGGACTTCCCGATAGGCAAAAAGGACGAGGGGGAGGAGCTGATCCCAGTTCCTTCCATCCTCGCTGACCACCTTACGCAGCATTTGCTTGAGAGTTTGATTAAACCTCTCTACTAATCCGCCGGTTTGAGGATGATACACCGAGGTCTTTAAATGCTTTATTTTCAGTAATCTGGCAGTCTCCTTGAACGTTTCCGAGGTGAAGGGGGTCCCCTGGTCTGTCAAGACTTCTTTGGGGATCCCCACGCGAATACCCCTAGTAATTCCCGTGCGATGGCTTTAGAGGTAGCTGAGCGCAACGGAACAGCTTCGGGGTATCGTGTAGCGTAATCCACGAGGACTAAAATGTACTTGTGTCCTCGGCTGAGGGCTCCAGGGTCCCACCAGGTCGACCCGATTCTGTGGAAGGGAACGCCAATCAGTGGAATAGGAACGAGAGGAGCACGGTACCTCCTAGGAATTTGTCGCAGTTGACACTCCGGCAGGAAGCGCAAAAGCGGCTAACCTCCTCATTAATTCCTGGCCAGTAGAAACGGAGCTTGATCCGCTCCAGAGTTTTTCGGTGCCCAGGTGGCCACCTAGGAGGTGGGCGGTGCTAGCTCGCAGCCCTGCCGCCGAAAGGTACGCGGCACTAGCAGCAGCCTCGTCTCCTGCCCGTCATGCATTGCTACACGGTAAAGGAGGTCATTATCTAGCACAAAGTAGGGGCCCTGTGGCATCGACTGATTAGTGCGCTGGCCATTGACAAGGACCACTGCATTTTTACAAACTTCAGGGAGTCATCATTCCATTGCTCCTTCTAAAAGAAGCCGGCGCTTTAAATTGGAACCGCAACACGGAGAGAGGGTCAGCCGACCTCAATGGGCGTGGTTTCTTCCGCCCGCGGCGCTGGTGGATGACGTGTTAGCCCGCGACGGCCGGAGTTGCCACGCCAGTCAGGGCGACCGTCTCTCTCTGCCGGCTGATTACACGGCGTGGAGGCAGCTTGAGACGGGTTATCTCCGCCCATAACGAGGCCCAAATTAACCCCGGAGTGGTATGTGTCTCACCGCTTTTGATTTTAGACCAGTCCGCCCTAGTATCACCGGGTGTGGAGGATCAGGTAGGACCGCTACGGTGAGTTTACTAACTGACCCTCCGTAACTGATGACACAGCGGCGGACCTGTACCAGCGGATGTCTCCGTGGACACAGGTTATACCGGTCTTAAATTTTAGCCACTGTTGCGTTGCACAAAGCGGCGGGCAACAATGGAAATGTTGCTGCCGGAGTCGAACAAACCTGTGAGTCTTGTGTCCGCTGACGATCACCACGCCAGTATGTGGGACCGCCAACGGATTAGCAGAGCACACCAACCCTCCTCGCCCTCCACCTGCATTCCTCCTTGCCCCAAGCGGTTTGCGCCGCAGCCGCTGACGCCGCATGAGCTCGGATTGTACAGGGAGGGGCTAGGTCTTGGAACGCACCCGCTGGGTTTGACATGAGGACGGTTCTGCTCCCCAGAGTGTGAGGCCGCCTCTGCCTCCATAAGCTCTATGAGCTCAGACATGTTCTTAAACTGCCGCCCCAAACCGCTGGGTGAAGCCACGGGGAAGCGCTTCCAGGAGCAGATAGCAAGCTACCTGCTCTATTATTTGGTAGGGCGTGTTTTCAAATGGCCGTAGCCAATGCCCTACCATTGCCCATAAGGACCAGGCTTGTTGTTGGTCGGCCGCTCAGGGTCCAACCTCCATTTTTATTTTATTCACCTGCCAGTCTGGGGCACCCCTAGGTGGTAAATGGGGCTTTGGTTTCGCAGGGAGGCAGGCACTCTCCCCCAAGAGAGCATACTGAGTCCCTTTTGCCTCCCCCCTCCAGGGCAGCCCAATTCTGTGAGCCCCACCCGCACACTCCCTGGCCTCTCCAGATGGCCTAGTTATGAGTGCTGGGAGCGGAGCCCGCACCGGTCACGCCGACCACGGGCACCCTCCCCGCCTGAAGACTCGGCCCCGGTACGCTCCCACCTGGGTATATTGCAGGTCCTGTCCCCTTCTCCTCTGGGACTTCTCCATCCTGCCGGCTACGCCACTGTCACAAGAACGAGACATGGACAGATAAAGAGTTGGGGCAGCCACCCGTATATTGTGGTATCCTGGCTGCAAAAGTCGTTTTCTTGTAAAATACAGAGCACTGAAGTGCATACAACCGAGTCCAAAACAAGACTGAGGAAACAAAGGAAAGGGGGCAGGTTTTAAAGGGGGAGACAGGAAGTGAGGTCGTATGGATCTGGCACGTGGTCTTCCACCATTGGCTCGTAGCCGGAGGTGACATCAGAGGGACTGGAGCTGGTGTGGCCGAGTTCCATTGGCTCAGTCCCGGAAGTGATGTCAGGAGATCCAGGTGAAATCCCCGGGGATGGTCTACAGGCAAGGAGAAAAGAGTCAGTGCACTCTGCCACACCCCGGCATGCCTCCGAACTGCCTTCACTCAAGCCCTTTAGCTGCCTCCCATGCGCACGTGTGTGACACTCAAAATTCCCATTATTCCTGCTCATTTAATGTTATCTTACAAATGATCATCTTGTTCATCATTCAAGCATAATAAATACAGTAGCAGCACACCAACACGGAGTAGGCTTATAGTAAAATCTATAAATTAGGAGTGTTAATAATAATAATAATAATAATAATACATTTGATTTATCTAGTGCCATGTTCCATTATAATGTGAGATGCACCTTTTGCAGTCGCCATGTCTGTCTGTCTGGCTGGCTGTCTGTCTGTCCACATGAAACAACTCAGGCCTGTATTGACATTTTTTTTTTAATTTGGCACACTTATTTGTGAAAGAAATTTGTCAAGATTGCACCATATAAAGTTTTCAAATTTGAAAATCTTACATTAAAAAGCATTGGCAAATTTGCTTTTACCTTGAAGGCGGTTACATCAGCTTTTATATTTTGTATATTTTCTTCTTTTACTCAACCAACAGTGACTTTGATTCCCAAAACAAGTTACTTAAACGCCTTGTGAAGAAGTCTGTGCATGCAGGCCACTTGTAAGCAGCACATTTCTCCTGCTGCTTAAATTTAAAAGTAAAAAAAATGTACCAGGTATCTACTGCATAATTTAACATTCACAGTTATAAATTATTTGATTATACTGTATATCAGTATGCCAGTGAGGAATCAAAAGAATCTAATGAATACATTAACTTAAAGGTTTGGTAAAATGAATGGAGACGCCTGTCATTTAACTAAACGTTGCCACTGAATTGCGCCTACGTCACGAATAAGGGAGGTACAGAAAACCAAACGAAAGGCATAACACCAGCAGACAGATGCTGTCTTTCTCATGGAATGAGTAGGACATTTTTTTTCAGCTGGAAAACAATGAAGCTTGAAGAATAGAACATGTTAGACATTAAGTATGTAGACTGTGTGGTATTTTCATGATTTTAAGTCAAAATTATTGGGGGTGCTGGAGCTGCCCGACACCCATAAAGCTGGTCCCTGTCTCAACATTCCATACAAATAAGTCAATTTTTACAAAAATAAGATCGAAAACAAATCACCCCCCACCCCTGAGAAAGAGAGCTAAGCCAGCAGAGTAAAACTTAAAGCTAGTAAAAATAAGTAAATAGACGAATTAATAAGTAAATAAAGATAAATGGGAAAGAAAAAAGAAGTGGAGAGAATCTGCTTCCTCAGTGTTTTAAAAGCTTATTCTAGAATGTCATTAATTAGAAGATCCTGCCAGGTTTTGAAACATTTCTGTACAGATGCTCTAAGTATGAATTTGATTTTTTCCCATTTCAAACAGTATGTAAAATCAGTTATCCACTGACTTAAAAGAGGAGAGTTAGGATTCTTCAAGTTTAGCAAGATAGGTCTGTGTGCCAATAGTGAAGTAAAGGCAATCACAATTTGTTTGTCCTTCTTCACTTTAAGCCCCTCTGTGAGCCCACCAGACACAGCTGTTAGTGGGTTAGGAGGGACTGGGACACCCTGGCTGATTTTGGTCCAGAATGATGTTAATTTGGCACAGGCCCAAAACATATGACACTGTGAGGCTGGGACTTGATTGCAGCGTTCGCAGTTTGGCTCTTGACATGGAAACATTTTGGACAGTTTTAAGCGAGACAGATGTGCTTGATATATAGGGACTCTAGAATTGTTTTATATATTGTTAGAAATGCTGTCTGAGTTCTCAGGACTGATCAATAATTTTTCCGGCATAGAGATAGGTGGAAGGTGAGGAAAATTGGGCAGGTTCTGTTTAACAAAGTTTCTGATTTGAAGGTAGTGAAATGTGTTGCTGGGAACTTAAATTTGGAATGTAATCGTTGTGCATACAGCGCAGGACCAATCCCTGGACCAATATTCATGGGTGAAGGGCTGTGCTTATGTAAACGAAGATGAGATGGTCAGGGATAGACTAGTGTTTGGCACAAACTCAGCGAAGGTGCGAGAGAAACTTTTAAGTGCCGGGTCTTAGCTAACATTAAATAAAGCCGTGAACATCACAAGATCGCACGAGATAGCACAAGTACAGCTGAGAACCTTCATGCATGTACTCCGAAGCGCTCACGGAACTGACTGTGAATGCAGTACGTAGAGAACAAGCAACACCTCCAAAGAGCTGGAAACTTTGATCACGTGAACATGTCTGCAAAAGTGGGCCTCCTGCCCTGCAAAAATACTATAAAGTTGAGCAGCCAGCGCACGCTTAGCTGTGCCGCCTTTGAGACGCTCACTGCGCTCCTGCCTTAAGTGAAAGTAAACACTTTTAATTTTTTCCTCCTTTCCCTGAGCTATAGCCCAGACAACTTCAAACACGGGATCCCTTTTCTAGACCGCGACAAACTAATATTAAGGCGCTTTGCACTTTCTTTTGCACGTATACGATTATGAGGTAACAGAAGACATGCCCAGGAGTGGAGGACCGACAGTGCCATCCCAGCTGGTTAATGGCAGGGCCGCTCTCCAGTCTACACGGAGACTCGCCAAGACACTCCCCAAAATGCGCTCATATTGTCAGCTTAAGACGCTCTCTATACTATATATAAAAAAAGGCAAATTTCCTTTCTTTACACATTTTTTCCTTTTATCCCAAACCAAAGCCTTTCTCTCTTAACACTGCAGAGGACACAAAACTAATTTTCTTTAATTGCTGGTAATGCCGGTAAGACACATTACCAGAGGCAGAAATTTGACGTTGACATAGAAAATGTAATTTCTATACCACAGGCGTAAATGTAGCCTCTTCAAAGGCTGTATATATGTATGTGTGTGTCTATATATATATATGTATATATATCTGTATATATATATATGAATATGTATATATATTTATATGTATATGTATATATATGTATATAGAGTATATATACAGTATATATTGTCACACACGTGCAGCATGGGAGGCAGCTAAAGGGGCTTGAGTGAAGGCAGTTCGAGGCATGCCGGGTGTGGCAGAGTGCACTGACTCTTTTCTCCCTTGCCTGTAGACCATCCCCGGGGGATTTCACCTGGCTCTCCTGACATCACTTCCGGGAATGAGCCAATGGAAGTCGGCCACACCAGCTCCAGTCCCTCTGATGTCACCTCCGGCTACGAACCAATGGTGGAAGACCACGTGCCAGATCCATATGACCTCACTTCCTGTCCCCTTTAAACCTGCCCCTTTTCCTTTGTTTCAGTCTTGTACTGGACTCCGCTGAATGCACTTCAGTGCTGATTATTTTGAGAAAACGACCTTTTGCAGCCAGGATACTATATTATACGGGTGGCTGCCCCAACTCTTTATCTGTCCATGTCTCGTTCTTGTGACAATATATATATATATATGACAGCAACACTCATAACAGTGACAAAACAATTACATTCACAATCATCTTACGTTATTTTTAAAATGTTTCCTTTTCTTTTCATTACTTTAACACACTACTTCTCCACTGCAAAGCGCAGGTATTTTGCTAGTCCTTATATATAATTTGATACTATCCGTATGTATGGTGTTCGCGTCAATACCTCGATTCAATACAAGTTAGAAGCATGCAATGGGACTCTGCCTCTGTAGTTAGAACATCACGTGGAAAACACGGACGCAGTATTACATGATTGGAAAAGAATGTTCGAATGCTTCAGTGACACTGCTGGATGGCCATGTATAGTAAGTCGGTGTTGGTTTGAGCAGATAACAGTAAGTTCGGTTCGTTTTTGAAACGTTGGTTTGGTGGGGCATACTTTCCAGGACTAACTGACTTAAACCCTTTGACAGCTCTGGAATCATAAGTAATTCAGAAAGTAATTTTAGCCGATCTCAGATCTAAAATGACCATGCCAACATAATTATTACTCCGACTCTGATTAGAGTCATAAAATAAGGTTTGTTTTGAAAATTTGTTTGCCAGAAAAAATCAAATGAGGTGCGCCGAAGAGCTGAGTTCACGTCTCACAGCCCCGTTTAAACAGGAAGCTCTTCATTACATCGGCCGAAAAGGTTTATTTTAAGCACAAATCAGTGCCATGATAACAAAATAATTTCAAGGACTTAAAAAACAAATAATTCTTTGCAGAGAAAGTATGGATTTCACAAACATAGAATTTGTAGCCCGATTCGACCGCGCTCCCAGTATATATATATATATATATATATATATATATATAGAGAGAGAGAGAGAGAGAGAGAGAGAGAGAGAGAGAGAGAGAGAGAGAGAGAGAGAGAGAGAGAGAGAGAGAGAGAGAGTACTAGGGTGTTGTACCGTGTTAGCCATTATGAATGTAGAGAAAAGTCAAGGACAACTCTAGGACAAGAAACAACAATGGTAAATCTTTAAATTAAAAATCTTAAATGTCAAAATTAATAGGTTCATTCAGGCTATGATTAATTTTACAAGAGAGAGAAGAACAATGTACGGTCAAGATCTTTGGATAGGATAACTGTCCAACAAAGTCCTTTGAAGTTTGTGATGAGTTTTTCAAAACAATGTGTGTCTGTAGACAGGTTAGCTGTGTCAGTCTGAGAGATGCAAACAGTCCTCATACCTGGCTGTAAAACTCTCGTCTGTATTCAAGCCATGTTGTATTAAATTTTAACATGAGTTTAACTTCCCATTCTTTTCTCTCTTGCTGTGTTTTTAAGTTTAAAGTCCCTCTCACAGTGTCCATGGCTGTTATACTTCAAAGGACTTTGCTGGACAGTTATCTTATCCAAAGATCTTGACCATACATTGTTCTTCTCTCTCTTGTAAAATTAATCATAGCCTGAATGAACCTATTAATTTTTTACATTTAAGATTTTTCATTTAAACTCAAGTTTCTGTATTACATCTCACCTGAAGACGGGGCCTGATTTGCCTCAAAAGCTTGCATATTGTAATCTTTTAAGTTAAGCAATAAAAGGTGTCATTTTGGTTGGCTTCTCTCTCTATATATATATATATCTGTACTCAGGGCCGGATTTAGATGAAAAGAGGCCCTAGGCTATTCCACTTATGAGGCCCTTTCACCTCCCATTTTTAAGTTTGTAAATTACATGAGAGATAATAAAATAGGCCCCTCTTGATCTTGAGGCCCTAGGCTGAAGCCTAGTTAGCCTATAGGAAAATCCGGCCCTGTCTGTACTAATAAAAGTCAAAGCCCTCACTGACTGACTGACTGACTGACTGACTGACTCACTCGTCACTAATTCTCCAACTTTCCGTGTAGGTAAAAGGCTGAAATTTGGCAGGCTTATTCCTTACAGCTTACTTACAAAAGTTAAGCAGGTTTCATTTTGAAATTTTACACGTAACGGTCATAACGGTCGACAACGTCTGCCATGTTGAACTTTCTTATTTATGGACCCATCTTCACAAAATTTAGTAGGCGCTTCCCTGTGCTAACTGAAAACGGCATACATACTTATTTCAGTGGTATGACGCCACTGTCGGCCACCATATTGAACTTTCCAACGGTCTTTGTTACTTATGGGCCCATCAAAAAGAAATTTGGTACACGGGTTCCCAACGCTAACTGAATCCTACTTACGTACATATATACGTCCATAGCCTGCAGCTCGGCACGGTGAGGTGGCGTTGGGTCCCCCATCCCAACGCCTCCACGTTGTTGGCTGCCTGCCTATATAAGGTCAGTCGCCGCTCCGGTCTCTACATTCCCTTCTTTGCTTCGTCACAGGATTCACATCTCCCTGCTGATAACTACAGCTTTTTTATTCAATCCATGGCTTCTCCGCTGTTTTATTGTTTGTTTATTACGATTATAGTTATTGTGTAGGTATTTTAAACTTACTTTACATTGTTCAGGTACCCATTTCCTTTATCATTCCAACCGTAACCCCATTAACATGTCTATCAAGGTGATCACCATCGATCAAAGAACTTACCGAGTGGTTTCCATGCCCGGAGATGCCGCCTGCCTTTTCCATTCTCTGTGTTACATATTGCACGGCCATATCAGGCTCACTCTTGATATCCATTGTGTCTTATGTATTGAATGAGTGGCACAGGTTCAAGGTGTGGACTGATGACAGTACAGGAGATAATTAGACTACACAGGAGCACCAGAAGAGTGAAATGCTTAAGCCCTTCACCTATGGATCTGCATGTGAGTTGATGGCTGCCGCTGAATTGTTCGGTTGTCGCTTTCAAGTGTACCGAAATGGCCAAATATTTTACACCTTTCGACAACCACCAATGCCTCTTAAACATCTTAGATTGACAGGTGACGATTTCAGTAGTGGACACTTTGATGTTTATGAATGTTTAAACTCTCAAAAGCTGGATGTGAAATTATTGTTGAAACCGGTTGTGTGCTTACAACGCTTGACAGATGCCGAATGTCACTTCAGCACAAGTCCTGCAAATACTGTCGATTGAAACAAACCATGAAACTCAAACCGATTATGACAGCAGCAATCCAAGCTGTGAGATCTGAGACAAGATTACTGTTCACATGGCCGACTGTACGTTACATGCTCAAGAGTAAGCTCAGCACAGCTCGGTCATATTACAACCGAGGGCCAAACTCACAATGTGGTATACAAAGATATCATTAACAAATAATTATTGGTATATTTTCCCTCAGTTTAAAAAGGTTTAATTATCTTCTTAATAAAAATTTGAATGCAGTACTTCCCCGCTGTGAAGCACGGGTATTTTGCTAGTATATATAAAAATAAATTGCAGGAAATATCAAAATGAATTACATTCTTTTAGAATCACAAGTGTATTGTTACATATTTACATCATATCTCAAGTCAATTATTTTACATTGGATGAAATCTGGGGACATAGTCTCGGTGTTCCAACTTCTCAGATTCTTCAGGATTTATTCACACACCACCCAGTGATCAATTTCCCAAACTCATGTTTGTCTTGACGAGGCTCATGGTGGCAACAGGCCAAGAGGAGACAAGCAGACTTTGTTTGCCCAGACTCACATTTCAGCTCCATCTGTGGGAGGTCCACATGACCTGATTGGCAGAACCACACCCACCATCCATGCCCTCAGATCAGAGCCTGGCCCTCACCCGTGGGTATATATTGAGCACTGGGAAACATGAATTACATGACAGACAGAGAATCATAGGTGTATTGTGTTTAAGACTTAAGAATATCAACTTTGAAGGTGCGTTGACTTCATCTGTTCGGTTTTCCAGTTCCAATCAGTGTTTAACATGGTTGGGATGAAAGTAGGCTTTGTGCAGAATGTTAAACTAAAAAGTACACAAAGATCAGTTCAATTAAAATGGACAAAGTTGTGTGATCCTTCACTGGCTCCCATCTGGTTCTCCTGAACAATACAAGCCTCAGGATCCTTTAATTCTAAAATAACTTGTATAATCCTCTGTGTTAGAGTTTGCTTTTTAAATTGAGTTTCTGAAGAGTGATTTGTTATCCATGTTTAACATTTGAGCAGTTCCACTTGCAGAAGGATGTGACTGTGTTGCTACCATTAACTCTCCTGCCTTTTCTTTTCTTCTCTTCACAGTCTGCTCAGGATGATTGGACCGCTGATCTTACTGTTGTTCTGCATATCCCTTGGGGTCACAGAGGCACAAAGTAAGTTTTATTTCTCATTGATCTTCAGTGTCTGCCAGTCTGGGATCACATCAGCCTGTAATTATCCTTGAAATAAACGTTTAATTTCCAAATAATGTGATTTAGTGTGTTTGCAAAAAAACCTTAGAGTAAAAATTTGAAATAACACACATTAGTCCATTAGGATGAAGAGAAAACTCAGCACCTCAAAGCATCAGGCAACTTACAGTAGATGTTGCTTAGCTGGCACTTGATTTGTTTCCTTCCATTGTTTTCATCTCCATTGTCTTGGCCAAGGTGAAGGTGATGTTTTGGCCTGGTGTTCAGTGCTGTTGCCACACAGGCTCAATTAAGGCTAAATTAAGAGTTGTTTCTGCTGTAAATGAGTGTGCCCTTCCATGGATTGGCACCTCTTACTTCTGGCCTGCTTGTTTTCTCAGCCTGCAGTAGAACAAGCAGATTTGGTAAATTAATCAAGGAAGACTTTCAATTCAGGTTTAGGTGCCAACTTAATGACACCGCCCTATTGAATCAATTTGCCAAGTTACTTCTGTTCCCCAGCTACTAGGCTGACTGGCAACTGTAAAATTACTCAGAAGTGGTGTGCCCTTTAATTGATTGGCAGGGGCATCAAAGTAGCAATCAAGCATATCACCCAATCAGAAGTGAATTTTTGAAAAACAGCATGTCCTATACTTTTGACTTAGACCAGAGGTCTGTAATATGTTTGCAGCTTGTGAAATGTGGGGAACGTTTTGGGATGAAATCAATAACCCTACTCGCAAATCATAAAACAGGCTACTCCTTGGCACTGCCATTAGAAAGGTGGCTTTACTTCTCTGACATACGAGGCTCTGGTGCCTTCAGAGGAAGTGCGCAGTTGAAGGCAGTTTAAATGACTGAGCAGCCAATGGGTTATTCAAAATACTGTCCATGTTTCATCCATCCATTATCCAACCCGCTATATCCTGACTACAGGGTCATGGGGTCTGCTGGAGCCAATCCCAGCCAACACAGAACACAAGGCAGGAAACAAACCCTGGGCAGGGCGCCAGCCACCATGAAGCCGCGCACACACACACACGCACACACTATGGACAATTTACAATTGCCAATGCACCCAACCTGCATTTCTTTGGACTGCGGGAGGAAACCAGAGTGCCCGGTCCCTGTTTCAAATGAGTTTCATTCTGGGGGTTTTCAGTTTACACCAATGTAGTTTACGCAGCGCGATGGGGAAAGCAGAAAGGTCATAAAACTAACAAAATGAATATGTTTCATTTATATGGTGCCTTTTCAATGCTCAAACAGTTTCATAAGTTATACAAATAGGAATTAAAGTAGAAATATAATGCCAAAAGTCATGTATTATTTTATATTTAATTAAAGTACATGAAAAACCAAACGTTTAGAAGTAATAAAGCAAACAAGAAACAGAAAAAAAATCAAAGAAAGCAATGAAGAAACAGCACAATTCACGTAAGCTTACCGGTATGGATAGACACGTGGATGTCACAGTCGAAAAAGAAAGATGATTAGCTGATGTTGGAGCTTTAAGAGTAATTCACCCTAACCATTTGCTATGGACAGAGTGTTCAATATAAATAAGTTCATCACCTGAGGGTGTCAGTATGGGGAAACCTCACAGCTGACTGGGTCAGTAAGGTGGACTGGGGCAGCTGGGAAAAGTTGAGCACACTTGATGTTGACCCAGAGAGTCTCCAGAGGAAATTCAAACTGATACTCCTTGAGCTTTTGATCCAGCCAGACATGTAGAATGATAAAATAAGACAGGGAGAAGAGGAATTAGAAGACAAGGGCATGTTTCATTATAAAGCTGTGACAACCCACAATCAGTCGACCGAGAATTCTTATCAGAGAACTTCTGCTATTGACATCATTTGGTGATCAACCCTTCTAGAGCTAAATAATGTTTGATAACAAGACCTGTTGTTACCATTTTTGAACTAATAAAAAAGGACAAAGTTATGAAGCTACAACGCATTGCAACTGTTTTGAGGCGTTGCCATCTGTAGATGGTGTGCACATCTCTGTGATTTTTTCAGACCTGTCATATCCTGAGAGTAAAAAGTACCGATGTTGTTTGGTAAAATTGAGTTTACAGACATGATGTTCTGAAAGCTTAGCACTCAACACTTACGCAGGGTAAGAGGTAAAATAAAATGGAAATACCTTTTACTATTTTGGAGAAGTTTGGGTTTAAATTCCACTTGATGGACCATTGCTAACCTAATAATTTTAAAGAATTCTTTCTGTACTGACAAAAAATTCTTTCAACCTACAAACATGGAAGTTTTTATTAAAATCTTTTGTGTTAATCTTTGATAACAACCTTTATCCTTAAAATAAATCCAATTTAAATTCCAAATAAATTTTTTCAATCTTAATCAAATTGTTAAACAGAACCTTACAGATCATTTAAATCACCACACTGAAATTATTTAAATGTTTAAAATTGAACTCATCTTACTTCATTAAATTTTACAATTTCCTTTCAAATAAAGGATGGGAAATGCCTTCATTAATACAAAAAACAGGAAAGTGCATCAAAATTTCATCTATAAGGACATAATTTAACTAAATTTTTATCCGAGACATCGTCGATAAAACTAAAATTTCCAGGTGGTGCCAACTAATGACACCAATTTCCCAAAATCACGTTCTGCTCTCCAAAAAATTCTGGACAAATTTTAATTACCTTCGAAACTTGGTCTAAATCCCTCCAACCCATTACTCGTTGTATTCAGAAGGTCTTGATAGACAAGCAACAAATTGGATTGACATTCCCTAACTGTGACAGACATATTCATAAACTGGAAAAACCCAAAACTTTTTAAAATGGGAAACAATTTTATATTAAGTTGAACATATCAAATATAGTTAAGGATTGTAACTTTTCAAAACTGGCAGATCTAACATAATATTTTAAAAAGTTTTATAAGCAAGAATTGATTTAAGAATTATTTAACGAATTATTAACACCTTGTTGTCCTCTAAGACAAAGGGAAAACGCTGCTTAACCTCTGTAAAACTTGATTCAGTAATGATGAATAAATTAAAAATATAAAAAAAAATAATAAGAATAAAAAAATAAAACAGAATATGGACAAAAAAAATTGAGGCCCATAACATTACTGAAATAACCAAGTCCTGATGTTCCCACACTGACTGAAACCAAATGAACATAAAGATGGAGGTCGAGGGACAGTTCGCAAGAAACCACCTATTTAGCCCCACAACTAACAGTTTATATTGAAAAATTTGCAATTATTTAAGATAATCGTCTGAGCTTAATTATTTCATTACATTCTAATTTTCATCTATCCCCAGTCAAGAAGGTAAACAGAACCTTCCAAGCAATTCCAGCATCCTTCATGAGGCCAATTGTCTTGCATGCTGCTTTGCTGGGCTAAAACTTGAAAACTTTTTTTCAAGATCCAAGGACTGGAGACCTGCAATCAATATCAATGAAGGCAAGTCATGCAGAGAATGCTCGAGTCCTGTTGAGACAAGCCTTTACAATAATTAATTCAGAATTTCGCATGTTATTAAATTGTTTAAACTTTCCAGCCGTAAATGCAACTAGACTGTTATAAGCTAGCCTCAGAGTACCTGTTCTGAACGAACTATTATTGCGAAAATTTCATTAGGCTGGTTTCCATGCCCAAAGTTGAGCTATGTGTAGATTTACCTTAAGCCAAAACAAGACCTTCTGGTTGTTTCTCAATCTGACTTATTCTGTTACTGGGTTCCAAGTCCTCTTGTGCTTGACCTGTTTTAGTCTTTAAGGACTTGAGTTGTTAATAGTATCTGGTTTAGCCTTTTATGCCTATTCGCAGATCTGTTTCTGCAGCTCAGCAGATTCAATAGCGGATGTAAAGTTCAATTCTGTTAAAACCTGAGTGCTTCATCAGAATATCTAGCACCAGCGTGTCCATAATCAGTTGTCTTTAAACGTCCATAATAATATGTTGCAGCTCTCCCTTAGGTTAGTTACAAATATGTCTATATTTTTTCACATTTTTAAAAAGGAACTTTTTTAAAAGAACCTTCCAGATTTTCCTCATCTTGCACCCCACCAACTGGAAAAATTATTGCTCAATTTCGGGGTTAGTCCACCAAAAAAAATCCTTTAAACCCCTTTCCCTTTTAAAAATCCCAAAAGGACACTGGGGAAAAAGACCTCTAATTAATATATCAGAAAAAAAGGGGGAAAATAGAATGCAGAGGGTTCCCAGCTCCATTAAAAGCCAAATTTTACAAAAAATTTTCGGAATCTGTCTCGGGAAAAAAATCTCAAAATTTTCCCGGGGTTTTTGATCCAATGACTTGCACCCAAACCCCAGCCTCACTGGTCACCTGTTCTGGGCCTGCTCCAAAATTAAATTATTCTGGACAAAAATTTTTTAAATTTCCTCTCAGACCCTTGGACTCACTCCCCCCTAAATTAACAGCTGTGTTTGGGGGTTTTTCCAGATTAAGTGGAAAAAAAAACTTTTGTTTCATTCACTACCTGTTTACGCAGACTTATTCTATAAACTGGGAAAACCCAAATTTTCCCCTTTTGTCGTGGAAACCATGTTTTATATTATTTGAAGTTGGGAAAAATAAATCTGTTAGAGGATCTGTCAGACTTTTTTTTTAAAAAATGGCAGGATCTAATCAGTAATATTTTTAAAAAAAGTTTGCCGAGAAAGTTTATTTGGATTTTACAAGCCTTAAATTTTACCTTTTGGGTTCTTTCTCTCAGGGTGGGGGTCACGTTTAGCATAATTTTTTTTTTTGTAAAAAATTGATTGCTATGTATTGATTGAATAAAATTTAAAAAATAATAAAAAAAATAAATAAATAAAAAAAAAAATAAAAAAAATAAAAAGTAATAGCAGAGCAAAAAAAAAGTTGGGGCCCGAAAAAAACCGAAATAATCCATAGGCCTGACAGATTAACGGGCCCTTTGGGGGAAACTAGCAGATGGTACAACAAAACTGGAGGTCAGGGGACGTTTTTTAGTATGGGGCAAAAGATGGTTTTCCCAAACCTTTTTTCCCAAAAATCCTTTTATTCTGCAGCGAATCGTCTGGCGTGTATGTAGTCAGAGTCTCAGGTGCCTTCTCAGTTTGCATCTTCATCCCCAGCTGTAAGAAGGGTGTGCTGACAGTTGCAGGCAGATGCTCCAGCTGATCCTTCATTGAGGCCTCAGTCTGTCTTGATGCGTGCTTTGCTGGGCTCTGTGTGAACTTGAAACATTTCTGTCAGTGTGGTCGGAGTAGACTTGGCAGGCCTGAGGTCCACCCACTTGCATCAGTACAGGGCTCCTTCCACATCTACCAGATATGAGCGGAGCTACCTGTTGGAGACAAGTTCCCTGTCTCCATATGCGGTTCAATTCAGGAATGTCTGTGGCCATTTTATTATATGATTGTTTTACAACTTTCCGGATAAAATGCAGCTTACCAGGAGCATCTGTAATTATGCACAGTTAGAGCAGTGATGTCAGTCAACCAGAAGGGTGTTTTCTGCCTGTGGGCCATCAGTTGTGCAGGGCTGGTGTCCATGCCCACAGTTGAGTTGAGGTTGTGGGTTCCACTGAGTAGAAAGACCTTGCCTAAAGCAAGCACATGACTCTTCCCTGGTGTGTGTACTGCCACAATACTTGCACTTTTCTGCTTCCTGGGGTTTTCGAAGTCATGACTTGGTGGGCTTGAGTGTCCCTTGTTGTGCAGGCTTTCAGACGTCTGAGTTGTTAATAATGTCATCTGGTTTAGCCTGTTAATGCCTTCATTCGCAAAGTCTGTTTCCTCTGCAGCTCAGCAGATGTCAATAGCGGATGTTAAAGTTCACATTCTGTTAGCAAGCACCTTAGAGTGCTTTCATCAGTAATATCTAGCACCAGCGTGTCCATAATCAGTTGTCTTTTAAACTGTCCATTAAATGCAGCCCTTTTGGGTTTTTAAAAAAATATTTTTTATTTGCCCCTTTCTTTCTTAATCCCAAAAAAAAAGGTTTTTAAAAAACCGGGGGGGGGGTTTTTGGTCGCTTAAGTCAGATTTGGGGGACGTTTGGCACTCCCCCCCCATTCTTGTCTCAGGGTCGCTTGTCCTCCGGGCTTCTCATCAGGTCTGGTAGCTAAAATAAAGTGCTGAAATTCCCCTTTAAAGATCTCCCAGTTCAACAAGGTCCGGACATCTTCATCTTGGCTGGAGGTGGTATGGTGTTTATACATTTTCTTGGTTATAAAATATTTTTTAAAAGGGTTTTCAGCTGGAAAGTAAATTGTTTTTTGTAAAATTGGGTGAGTTGGGGGTTTCCCCTTCTGCAAAAAGACCAGCGTTTCCCCAAAACCCAAATCGAAGCTTATTCAACTTACAACGGACTCAATTTTTTATATTTGTCCCCCGGGGGCCTTTAAAATTCAGCTGACAGAAACCGATCAAAAACCAGAAGACAAAATAGAAAACAATTTTTAAAAAATAAAGGGAAAGCAAAAAAAAACATGAAGAAAAAAAGTGTAAAGGGTTTTCTGGAAGGGGCTCTGAAATGAGAAAAAAAAAATTTTTTTAAAAACTTTTATTTAAAATACGGCTTTACAGATTTTTTCATTTCAAATAGGGCTAAAACAAAATGGTTCCCCTTATGAAAGGGGGTGACCCTTTTTGGGCAAATTATCGAAAAAAATTTCTATTCTACATATTAGGTAATAGTCTGTTATCCTCTGGTCTTTGGTGCAAAAATCTATAATCCTTTTTCAAAAACTCTGTCTACTGGAACTCGGTGGAGAAAGGACAATATGGGGAAAGATAAATGGGTTTAAATCCCTCATCATTTTCCCAAACCCCTGAATCAAACCGGGGCCGGGGGGCTGCTGGGCCCAAACCCCGAAAAAGGGCACAAGGCAGGAACCAATCCCGGGGGGGTGCCACCACCCGTGGGTTTAACAGATCAATGTATTAACATTAAAAAGCTAGGGGTTTTGAAGACCAAGAATTTTTTCTTTTTTTTTAAAAAATTTATATGATGTCACATTTTTGATTATTTTTTCTTTCCGTCCTTAGCTGGGCCCCCCAAAAAATTTTTTCCCTTTGGAAAAAAATGCTGGGGGGAAACCAATTTTCTTGAGGGAAAAAAAAAAACCATATTTTTAAAAGATTTCACTACTGGGGTAAGGTTCTAAAAAAAACTGGATAGGAAAGGTATCAAAGTGCTGCCCCAGCATAAAGTTAGAAAGGCATACTGTAAGTTGGAGGGGCAAAAAAGTTTCAAGGGCTTTAGCTCTCCTTCTAATTTTTGATATTTAAAATGGAAGTTAAGCCCCCCTCATCCCTACATCAGGCTGCCCATCAAACTGGATTGGTAAAAAGGCAGTCAGAGGGCCCCGGAGGCAATTTTGCGGACTTACGGGATTCATGGAAAAATGGGGACTGCCTGTGAAATCTAAAGCGGGTTTGTGCCCAAAAAACCTTTTCGAAATACAATCTATCAAAACTCACCTGGGATATTCTCTGTTTGGGGAAAAAGTGCCATGATCAGGTGAGACAAAAATTGCCTTTTGTGGTTAACCCCAAAGGAAATTTTTGGGAAAAAAGCCCCCCAAACCCATCCATACCCTGGGCAGGGTGATGGCATATTTTTTTTTGAAGGCTCTTCATCTGGGACTGGGCAATTGGTGGGCTGAGGGGAAAAGGATGAGGGTCCCCCAAATTCTTGAAACCCACCCCCTCTTAAATTAAAATGGGAAGGTCTTTGCCTTCTAACGCAAAGATCCCAAATTTCCAAAAGAGCAAACAACACAGTGGTTTAAAGGAAGGAGGCGAATGTCCGGTGGTAAGTCAACCCTCACTTAAATCTAACAAAAAATCTGGATGGACTTGGGGGGGAAAATTTAGAAAATAAAAATTCTGAACTCAAAAAGGGAATGGGAAAAACTTAAGGTAGGTTAAAAGCTAGTAGACATATAAAAAAAGGGCTGTAATTCACCAAACAGTGGCCCCACTAAGTGTTAAACCGGGGGATTGTAATCTTTTTTCATTTTTAAATTAATTTTCTGGTTTCCCTTTTTTTTCGGGGTTTAGTTTCAAGGCAATTTTGTAAATAAAGTTATAAGGTTCTTTTGAGCACATTTTTTTGATTTCGGCTTTATGACAAAAAATTTTTTCGGGTTTTTCTGGCAATATATATATATATATAGGGAAGAAAAATGTCGGGTTTGAATACAAATGGGAGGTTCTGAAAATCAAAGGTCCCCCCCTCGGAAGGTTTAGGGTATGTGGACTCTGCTATTAGACGTGTTCAGAAGCCATTAACAGAATGTCGGTTATATGCGCCGGCGTGTGGAGCTGAGACTTTTCAGAATGAAGAAAACCTGCTAAGTTTTAAATTAAAGAACATCATTGGGGTTTGGGAGGTGACTTTAAAAAAAGTTCATAAAACACAGCCCAATTAAAACTCAAGTGTAAATTTCATAACATTAAACATTTCCCCCCCAAAAACAGGCACAAGGAATAGAAAAAATAAGGATGAAAAAGAAATTAAGGTTAGGTTTATCGTTTTTTTTTTGTCTCATGAAAAAGCAACATTCTATTTAAACCCCTAATCTTTCGTCCCCTTGCTACTTTCGGCTCTCAATTGTTTTAGAATTTGGTTCTGATGGCGTATTGGTGATTTCCGGGTTTTTGACTTTTAGCAACTCTGTTTCAACTCCATTTCCCTGTCCATTCAGCGGCAGCACACGGGGGGTCTGTATGTTGGGAATAATCATGTTTTTTTCTTTTGCAGCTGGAAAAATTTAGCAGGGTGACTCCAAATGTTTTTATTAGTTCTGTTTATTCTGTTCATTTTCTGGCACATATGAACTATTAAGTTATCCTCATTCCCCCCTGTCTCTTATGGAAATTTTTAAAAATCTCACCCTAAAGTTCGGCAAAAATCCTGGGTTCAAGGGCTCTGCAAAAGTGTTAATTCCCTGCTGCTCTTGCATTTGTGACAGTTGTGACAATGAAGTCACAAAAGAAAATTTTTCCTTTTGCATAAAGGCGGACCCCCTTTAATCTTTTCAAACGATTCAGTTGGTGGTGTTCTAGACCCTGTTCAAAGTTCATTCATCTTTTAATAAAATGTATTTGTTTGCCTGTCAATCGAGCCGAATCTCTTATGACTGTTTGTGACCTTTTCTTCTTTTTTAAAATTTATTGTCAATATCTTGGAAACCTTCCTCATACGGAAGAAGCCAACACATTTATAAAAATTAATTGAAAAACGAGAAACTAAAACCCCGAAACTTGGCTTGGGCTCGTGTTTCTCAGGTAAATTATAAACGTTTTGAACTTTTAATGGACCATCAGGTTCTGTTCTGCTGTGAGGTTTCCCCTAAATAATTTGAAGCTAAGTGTAAAATTCTCCCACAGGTTTTCCAGTTTTGTTGTTTCTCACCCCAAGACAGACCACTGTGCTGGTATGCGACTTTTTTCAGTTTTTTAGTTACACTTTAATTCTAATACGTGGTTATGATAGGCAATAATGATCAGTAATCCTAAACAAAAAGACAAAATTTTTTTGCCTACACAAAAAAAAAAGGTTTTTTTAAACTGCCATTATTTATCATCTTCCCCACCCTCTGACTGGTTATGTCGGGACGGGAAGCTGGCATTCTTCCTTTGGGCCTCCCCTTTTCCCCAGGCATCTCCATTGCTTTGGGTGCCGGGGCTGCCCCCCCTGCTGTCTTAATTTTTTTTTGCTCTTCGTGGGGCCCTTCAGTCATTTAAGCTCCCATTTCTTTATTTTTGTTTTAACCCCCTCTTTCGTTTTCAGTTTTTTTGGTTTAATTTGTTTCCATTTCTTGTCCTTTATTGATCTTTTCATACTAAGTAGCTTACAGGCATTTTTTATTTTATCTTTTGTTTACCGTTTACACTTTTTTTTCTACCTTTATTCCCCCCATATTGTTCCACTCATTTGTGTGTGTCATACGGTCCCCTGGCAAGAAACCCGTCAACCCCTCCCTCCATCTGGGGGGGAATTTATAGTTTTTGGCCCAGGATAAATGGCCTGGTTGTCTGAATATTTCCCGTGCCCTCTGACTCCATCCCTGACCACCTCACCCCCTCTTAATTTGAAGAAATGGTTGGGCCGGTCCCCCTGTACAAGAGAAGGCCCCCACCCTGACTGGCCCGAGGTTGGGGCGAAAATCCTGAAAATTCTCCTTTTAAAAAAAGGTAAAAGGGGGAAGGGTAGCAAACAATTGAAATTTTTTGCTAAACAATACGGACTCAGCCCAAACAGGCCAAACTGGGCCCCAACGTTCAAAATCACAGTTTATATAATCTTTCTTTTCCCAAAAATGTTTTTGCTTTTATCCTGACTCCCTTTTTTTTCAGTTGGCCCTTTAAAGTGTTTTATAGAAACCCCGTGGTTTTTTTTTCTTTTTTTTCTGCCGCTTATTTTTTAATGGCCTTTAGCTTAGATGTTCTACCTTTTCATTCTTGGGTCTCCATCTATGTTTCTCTCCTTCCTTCCTCTCAAGCTGATAAGATGTTGGGACTTAGCTAAGCTTTAAATTAAAAAAAAATCTTATGTGCCTTTTTTAAAAATTTTTTAGTATCCCGTTGCATTAAATTACTAATGTTCCTTTCTTTTTTCTATATTTATTTATGCTAAAAATTGAAAAAAAAATTTTTTATTTTTTAAGTTAGCCCTTAAAAATTTGGTCACTCGTTGAAACATTTGAAAATTTTCAGTAAAACTTCAAAATTTTCTTTACCCCCATCTTTTTCATTTTTTTTTTTAGGGGGGTTCTTTTTTTCTTTTTTCCCTCATCTTTTTTCTTTTTTTTCATTTAATTTTCTTTTTTTACAATTCATTTTTTTTGTGCTCTTGTTGAAACAGCTGGGTGGTTTGTGGGCTGTCAGGGGGGTTTGGGCAGGAAATTCATCCCAAAGCACAGTCTATATTCTTAAAATTTTTTAGACAAACTATTTCGGGAAAATGGATCAAAAATCAAATTCCCCGGGCAAAAAAACTCTGTGGAAATGACTTTTTACCAACGTTAATAGTAAATCTTGACAATAAACTGCCATGGAATGAAAAGTCGTGTTTCGCCCCAAAATCCCCTTATCCGCTTTTTTTCTTTTTTACAAAGTGTTCACTTAGGGGCCCGGGGGCTAAGTTAGGGGAAACATCAGCTGGGTGCTAAACTGTGAGAGGGTAGATCCAGCCCTCGTGCTCATGTAGGCAAAAAGGTATTTAATTTTTTTTCTCCCCCATCGAGCAAGTCTGAAGGGAGTTTGGCTCAGGGGCATGGTGGACATTGGGAAATTTTTTCCCCTTTTCTTGCCCTCTTCCCTGGAAAAGGGGGGCCCCCCCAAAAATTGGGCTAAGGGAATTAAGGCCCCCCTTTTTTTTTTTTTGTTTTACGGGGGGGGGGGGGGGGGGGGGGGGGGGGGGGGGGGGGGGGGGGGGGGGGGGGGGGTTGGGTCCCCCAAAAAAAAATTTCCAAAAAAATATTTCCCAGTTAAAAAAAACCCCCAAAAAATTTGGAGTGTCAAAGAAAGATTGGCCCCTTACGGGATTAATTTTGAAAAATGCGGGGGGGGGCCCTCCCATTTTGAAATAAAAAAAAAAATTGAAAAATATATCATTTACCCTCATGTTTTTTTTAAAACAATCAAAGTGGTTATTTAGTTGATCTTTATAGCTTTTTTAACCTGACTCCTGACCAGCTCTTTTGTAATCTGTGTTTTTTAAAAGTTGTTTTTTTCTCTTTAAATTTAAAACACAGCCCCAAAAGTATCGGGATACAATTTAATATCCCTTTTGGCATTTTTTCCTCTTAAAAAATCCCCGGGTAGTGGTTTGGAAATTTTCCCGGATCAGTTCAAACATGGGGAAACAGAGGGGAAAAGGGGCCCTCAGGGGAAATTTTTATAAACCCAAATTTTCAGATACTTACCTTTGGATGTGAGGGAAAACTAAGGGGAAAAAAAAAAATCGGAAAGAACATCAAACTACCTGACGTTTTTGGGCTCAGCCCCTACACTGTGCCCCCACTCCCGTTTGGCGTCCCACAGGCTTCATGGTCTTCAGCTGTAATGCAAAGCAGAAGGGGACCACGACAAATCCTTTGGGGGTGTTTTCATCTTTTTTATTTTTAAAAATCCTCCGATCGGGGTCTCCAAAAACCGTCTTTGGGTTCTAAAACATATAAATAAAATCATTGCAGAAAACAATTAAACCCCTCCTTTTGGTTATATCAAAATTGGGGCAACAATTTTATTTTAGAGGGGAAATACTCATTGAGCAAAAATTGAAAAAAAAACGGCTCCCCTGGTTGTACTCGCCGAATGCAAACCAAATTGGGGTCTTTTTGGGCTCAGGTTGGAAATGTTGAAATCATTTAAACATAAATCCCAAACCTCTGGGACAAAGGGAAAAAAAAAAAAAACCCAAAAAAAGGGGGAAAAAATTTTCCACTAACTTTTTTTATTTTTTTTTTAAAGGCCCAGGATTGGGAAGGGGTTGAATTGATCTTGGCGTCCCTTTGTTTGGTTAAAAACAGGGAAAGGACCAGTGTCCCCCGTGTTACAGTGCATTCGGGATCCTGGATAACTCAAGTGATTTTACAGTTTTTTTGATTCCCCCATTCAATCCTTTTTAATACTTCATTTTGATTTTTTTAATAAATATTTGTTTTATTTTTTTTTTAAAAACCTAATAAACATAAAATCAAAAAAGCAATCCCCCCTTGTTTTTTCTTTTTTTTTTTTTAATTTTTTACATACAATAATCAACAAAAACCCAGCAATTCGCTGGGCAGGGGGCCCAACAAGGAAATTTTTAAAACATAAAAAGGTCATTTCTCAAAAAAATTTGATGTAGATCTTTTTTTTAAAAAGTCTTAACAGTTCATCGGGTTTTTTCAGTATCATTATTAAGTTTTTCCCAAGGTTGGGTTACCCTAGGGGCCCAAAAACTGGGGTTTTAAAAGTTTCAAAAAAAAACAAAAATGCAAAAAAAAAGAAAAATCTTTCAGGGCAGATTCGCATTGGGGTTGGGGCGATGTACGGGAATTCGGCTAAAAACATCAAAAAACTTCTTATGTAAGGAGACTCTTTTTTGCGGGGGGTTGCCCCGGCATTTAATCCTGCATTTTCCCCAAGCCAAAAACACCATTTAAAATGGTGGGATCTGGTGGGGAAAACAAAACAAATTACCAAAAAAAAACCATCATGTTTTGTTTTCCCTGAATTAAACCGGGCTTTTGGACTTTAATAGATTTTTAATTATCGGGAATTGAAATAAAAAAATGAAAGGGGGGCCCCCAATGCGTGTTTGATCCATTTGACAAGCACCTACACCCCGTTTGTCGGGGTGGATTGCCACCGTCAAAAGTACAAAAGTTGGAAACTTATGCCCGGCCTTGCTGTTCAGGTTTGAAATAATTTGGGTTTTGTATTTTAAAAGGCACTTGCATTTCAAATATTGTGACTTTGGGTCACAGACTTGTTTTGATAAAGGGGGTAATCGGTTTCCAAAATCACTTTGTTGTAAAAGGGAACAGTTCGAAATTTTTTCGGGGGCAGTCACTCCCTCCCCCACAAAGCAGCTTTTGATAGCATCATCCTCTTGTCCCTTTTTCAGAAAAAGGAATAAACCTCCCTAAAAGTTCTTAAGATTAGAGATGACAAAAAAGGACACACACCCGGTCAGGGCCATTTTTTTTTCCCCCATACATGGCGACAGACCGCCTTGACCTTTAAAAGTTGGTTGAATCTACCCCCTTTTGGGAGCAATCTACCCCAGTTCTTTTAAGAATTTTTCTTGTGGTTGAAAATGACACTCTCGGGAAGCTTTTTCCGGGAAAAATAATTTTCCCCCTTGAAATTCTGAGAACTACCCCCAAAAAACAACCCCCTTGCATTGACTGCAAATCTCCTTACAAAATACAGAAAGGCCCATTCACATCAAATTTTAGAGGGCACTCTATGGAAACTTTTGGAATGAATCTCCTATTAAAAGCCCCTGAAACCCTGAATTTTTTTTTCGTTTCCTTGGATACAAAAGCACCTCCTCTTTTTCAAAATCAATAAAATTTTCCCCCATAGAATACCCCCAAAAAATAAATTTTCCCAAACCCCAATTTCCCTTTCTTATAGGGTTAGCTTCATCGTTGCATTAAAGTGGCACTGCGGGTTGGTTGAGATTGCTGCAATCTTAAAAAATACCATATATCAGATTTTGAATATCGGGTTGGAAATGCGCTTGTCGGTTTCTCGTAAATCATCAATATTAATACCCATCAATTTAAATCTTACCAAGTTAAAATCTACACAAAACTAACCCGAGCCATCGGTTTTTAAAAATTTAACAACTGGATTCCCATTTTTTTTCCTCTCGAATCGGTTAAAGCTCCCCTTACCAAAAATATTCTTTTTTGTTTCGGTATATGATCGGACATATCTTACAACATTGGCACCCAAGTCTTGTGTTTAGGTTTCTTTAGGTTTTTTTGACTTCTTCGATACGGGGGCCCCTTTTGTCCGAACTCCTTTTTGGGTTAGCTGTTCCTCTTTGCTGTACTGTGGTTTATAGACCCCCCTGTAATTACTTGATAACGTTTTGAATAATTTTCCGTCCCGGGTTTATATTATCTCTCCTTTATAAAAAAATTTCTTTTTTTTTTTCAAAAAATTTGTTTTCAATTTTACCTAGGGCTTTTACCCCCTTTTTAATAGCATTTCTTTGGAAACTTTTTTTTTCTTTCATTTTAACATAAAAGTTCTGTTAAACAATTACTTTCATCCTCTTGGTATTTTTCCTGTCCTCTCAGTTCTGGGTCCATTTTTTGGTTTTTTTATCAATGTTTCTTTTTTAAAGGGGTCAGCTCTCATTTTAAAAAGTCTTGGGGGACCTTATCTAAAAAACGATTTGATCCCGGGTGTTAATAACTTTTTAATGGGCCTTTTTTTGAAATTTAAAAATTAGAAATAATGTTTAAAAAGGTTTTATCATCTTAAAGTTTTTTTGAAGGTTTCTTTCCCTGATGTTGGACAGCCCCCCTGAAAAAAATGCCTCCCTCATTACTGATGGGGCTGATCCCTTTTTATCCCCGAATTTCCACTTTTTTTCCCTTACCCGAGGTCTTGATGGTTTTGGCAAACCTTTGGGGCAAAGCAGCTGCTCAAATATTCAAATCAAAACCACTGGTAGGGGGCCCTGTCTTTCAATTCCCCCTTTTTCACTGTAAGGGTCTTTTTTTTTCTATATACCATCCTATAGGGGCTATTTTTAGGGAAAAGTAATATTTCTTTTCACTGTTATGTTTTAATACATGTTTTTATTCCTGTTTGTGTTTTTGTTTGGGAGAGCTCTTAACACATTTCCTTTTGTATTCTTTTAATTTTTCAAACCCCTCCCAAATTACCTGTTTATAAGATTTACTTCTCTTCTCCCCCTTTCCTTTCTCATTTTAAAACAATCAAAGTAAAAGAAATATTAATTTCAACTTAAAAAATTTATTTGTAATTTCATAAAAATAATCTTTCCTTCAGTAAATAAATTAACCCCAAACCCTATGAATGCTGATGTATTTCATTGGTTTGTTCTTTAAAGCGTCTTGAAAATTTCCTCAAATGTATGTTAAAATTTTGGGGGGTTTTTTCCTTATTTTTTTGTCCTTTTCCTAGCAATTGAGAAAACTTCTTTAAAAAAAGAAAAGGGGGGAATAAAACGGTTTAAAATTCTCTGTTAAACATCTGCCAAACCAAAAAACCTTTTTTTTTTTTTTTTTTTGGGTGGGAGTGGAAGGGGCCCCCCTTTCCAAAAAGCCCCCCTTTTTTAAAAAAAATTTTTGGGGGGGCCCTTTTGCCCCAAAATTTGGCCTTCAAAAACCAAAAAATTTTGCCAAAACCCCCCTTTTTCGGGGCAAACGG
>NW_024378829.1:0-16167 GCF_016835505.1 Polypterus senegalus
ATATTAACATTTATATGTTATTTACATAAAAGCTGGATCTAATGTTATTTACCTTGAGTTATTAATTACATGATGACTGTTCTACATCGGATCAAGAATGTACTTTTGCCATTGCTGTACTTTGCATATGTACATGGGAATGTTATTTACCTTTATTTACTTACTTCCTACAGCGTAAAGTTACGAGGGCAGAGCTTCCCATGTACATATACAAAGTACAGTGATGGCAAAAGTGCATTCTTCATCTGATGTAGAAGCATCGTCATCATCTAAGTTGACCTCTGTTATAGCGCGTCTATGTGAAAACAGCAGTGTCAAATGTGGGGGGTGTTTTGGGGGGAGTTGGGATCATGAATGTGGCTGAGAGAATGAAACTGAATTAAAAAAAAAAAAAAAACAAAGCTAACCTTTACAAGTATCATAAATTACACCGGCTGCTAGACTGGAATCAAATGTATGTTTTTATTCTAAAATAGTAAGAATACGAGCAGCTCACTTCTCAAAACAGACTTGTCCGGGATCAAACCCGTAAAGTTCAGACTACCAGTCAAGAGCTGATACCGTGGCGCCACCACAGCGCTCTTAGCATATGCGTGTCAATATCGCACCCTAACATGGGTTGTTTTTTTGCAGTTATATTTTTGAATAAAAGCGCATTTGTTCTGTTATATTTGTACTTTTTCCAAAAGTGTTGCTTTGATATTTGGAATTCAGGTTTCACATCTTTATTCACATGTCGTAAATGTAAGAAGGACGGCCCTTGGGTGTGTGAGGGAACTGTTAACATTTGAATCTGATGATTGTATATAGCGTCAAACTGAACTGTCTGTACTATTCTGTCCTCTGCATCTCCTGGAGTTGAAAAGAGATACCAACATGCAGCAACATGTGGACACTGGAAAAGATTAGAAAAAAAAACCAAACGAAGTCACGTCATGACTACAACCGCATGAAGGTATGCGAATGAATATAATGTTGCATAAGTGCAACCACGTTTTATGAAATGTACAACACAGGTCATAAAATGAATTATTCCAAATGTCATATATATCGAAGTCTCTTTTTTTTTGTCAGAGCAACTTTGACATCATGGATCAGAAGGTGTATACTAATTCAGTGTGAGCAGGAACACTCGAGAATAAAACTGAATAAAAACAATTCACATCCAAAGTCATTCTCAATCACGCACCCCACTCATACCCACGTCCACAGTTTTCCCAATCTCATTCGCACCCAAGATCTGACACGGTTTTCAAATAAAGAGGGGGTATAACAAAACAAGTTTGTACCAGTGTCCATAATAAAATCAGACTCCGGATGCTGTACTTACATGCCAAAGAGGAGGTGGTAAAGTAAAATATTTATATTTGTGTAAAACCTTTGCAAGAGTAAGTGTGCTGTTACTAAAAGGCTTTGTTTCTCCCATCTCCATACAAATAAGGCTCCTTTGAACCTGTAACTTTTCATAGCTGTGAAGTGCCTTCCTGGTCAGCCAGAGTTAATCCTGATGGCTGTTCACACCCCTTAATGTCAGTTTTGATGTCTTCTCCTACCAGAAAAAAAAAGTTTCATGTTGGACCAAAATAATAAAATTAAGGCACATTTGCAGTACTTACTGTCAGACACCTTTCACCCTGGGATAAGCGTTCACACGTTTATTGTGTTTAGGATGGTGTTAATGCCACTCTTGCTAGATATTACCATAGACCTGCCCCTTGTGGTCTTTAAATTTGAGACCTCTGGCACATTCTCTCATAATACTGTCTTGCTGTCCACGAGAGACCAAACATCTTTTGAAAAGGAAAAAATGGCTTCTAGTGCTGTTGCTGCTGCATCTGCTGTGGAGTCAAGGTGAGTTCTCTTTAAGCATTTTAATCTCCTACTTCACTTTGTTGTTGCCTTGCCATTTTTGCTTTGAATTTGTGAGTTTAATTGTTGTTTCTATTTCTCATCTTATCATTTAAGGAAACCAATTAGGATTCCACACATTTGTCTTTAGTGTGAGAAGCCCCAGGCCACCCTTTCTGTCCACCTCAGAAGGGTTTGCCTAAAGAACAGTTCTAATGATGAAATTGATGAAGTTGTGAATGCTGCCAAAAAAATCACACAATTCCTTCTCTGGCACAGAAGGATTGTTGAATTCAGAGATCTGCAGGCCAAGATTTTGAATGAAGGTGAGCTGCATCAAAGGATTTAATTTCTGAAGAAATCCAGACTTTACATCCATAATGTCCCACAGGCTTTTTGTTTCTCAAAGTCGATGGAGGTCGCATCTGCTCCAGTCTCTGCTGAACTGGTACAGCCTTCGACATCTGGTACGGCTGCCCCTGCATTGGAAGAGTGTGAAGAGGAGGAAGATGATGTGGTGCATGACCCTTTCTACCAAGAGTGAGTACTTTTTAAACGTACATTTTCATGATAAAACTAAAGCTGCCCATAGTGGCCAGTAACTGCCCTTGGATATTTTAAATAATGCAGACTCTCCTTTTTGTATCAGCAGTACAGATGTAGCAAAGTGTAGCAGTGAAGTCCAGAAGAAGATGGTGAGGCTGGGGCTTTACCAGAAACATAGTTCCTATCAGCCTCTCATCATGGACTTTGCGTGGTATCTTAAGGGTGACCACCAAATGAGAAAACTGTAAGCAAGAGGAAAGAGCAGTGGCCTATTCTAAACCTTGCTGAGTGTATTTATCTATTACATTGATAAGGATATTATAACTTTTTTTCTCCCCTCTGTTTGAAGTGTGACAACGTCTGCCGATTCCTTTTCTACATGGATGAAAACGAGGCAAGTAAATTTCATCCATGATATTGAAAAGACCAGGGCATACTTTCTGAAGCTTTATCAGGCTGGGGTCACCTTCCAGACGGTCATGAATTATATGAAGAGTGTGAAACGGTTCACCACATTCCTCCTGTGCCAGACCAACTTCACCCTGCAGAACCCGGAGAAACACAATCAGATTAAGATGTACATGGACTATTTCAGTCACATGCAGAAGACCTTCTCCAAACAGGTTTCAAAGGAAATTGCAGCAAAAGGTATGCCATTTCTTAATCTGTCATGCATCGTCACTTTTCTGTTCATGAACTTAAATCATGCTCTGGTCATTTGAAGCTTAAAGATAATCATGTATAGATATATATGTGTGTGTATTTTTCTTTCACCCGTTTAAATACCGACAGATGAATGCTGATCTGCCAACACCGAGAGAATGCCATCTCATTTTCAAGGTGTCGAAGAGAGACTTCCTCTCTGTCATCTCCAAACTGTTTTGTGATGAGCCAACGTCCCAGGAGGAGCACCTGTTGGTTCTGTATTACTTAGAAGCAGTTATCGTCCATTTCCACCTTTAGAGGCCTGTGTATTGAAGATCATGACAGTAAGATTTCCTTTGTATTTCATATATTCTCAAGCTGACAATTTATAGTGGCACATTCTTTGAGTGTAACTGTCATTCCTCTTTTTATCATTCCAGGTCTCTTAGTGGGTTAACCGGAAGGAGCAGCTCCTTAAAGTCGGGCATGAAGAAAAAAGATTTGCCATCTTTGGGGTGAAAGAGCACAAAACATCCAACCAACAGATGGCAACTCTGGTGCGAAATCAAGAGTAGGAGCAGGTATGTAAACTAAGTGTGATCCAATGTGGATCTCAATGTACTGTCAGAGATAGAAAGAGTCCACAGATGGGAACTCTGAGGTTGACAGTACAACTTGCTCATTGTGACTTTTCTTTTATCTTTGCAGTCGTTTGATTTGTATTTTGTGAAAATACGCACCATCTACGTGAAGGAATGGCATCCCCTGGCTGAGGACGACCCTTCAAACAGGTTTTTCTTATCCACCACTGCCAATCCTATTTATAACCCCTCTATAGATGTGAATCGTTTGCACCAAAAGTCAGTCATCATAAAAGACACCTTTTGTTGAAATGAATAACTTTTTTTTTTTGTTTAAATGAAAATATGGTAATATGTTTTTAACCGTGTGCTTACAGGTACAAGATCAAGGAGTTCACCGCCGGTGTGGCCAGGGGGGGTCCTGGAAACAGCAGCAATGAGATACTGTAACGACATTGAGAAGAGCACCGCGGCTGACTACCTGGCCCACAGTAATGCTACTGCAGAGAAACATTACCATCTTGCCCAGCTGGACACCATCGCAAGAGGAAAGCTCATCATACAGAACCTGATGAGTGAGAGTAGCTCAGAGTGAGTTGAATTGACAATAGTCCTCCTTTTAAAACCGACTTCCATAGAATTCAATGAGTTTCTTTTGAATCTGTGTCTTAAATTGTTTTTGTTTTTCTTTACAGATGTCAGACGACCTCAGCCAGGAACAGAGGTGATGCTGCAGTCTTCTTCAATGAAAAGTTGGATGAGCAACAGTCATATGAAAATCTTGCTATGCAATTACCAGTGACACTGAATGGTGAAGTCCCCAAGAAGAAGCAGAGGAAGGTGCTCACTGGGATGCATGATAGGATGTGTAGTGACTATTGGCACTGGAGGGCTTCCTGCTCAGCTCTCCAACACATTCTTTGTAAGTTTTCTTCTATTGTTCCTGTCCTTAACAAACTAGAGATGGTAATTTACACTATTTCATGAATTGTGTGAGTCAAAGTTACATTTCTCTATCCTGTTTTTCTGCATCTTTCTGCAGATGACAACCTATCCTTCATCATATTGAGAAGAGGATAATTCAGCAAGGGTGGACAACCAACATCCCTTCCGCTACCAAGATCCATGACATGTGGAAGCCTGAAGGAACCATGAAGGATATACCACAGGACAAATACATTCAGCGGTATGTCTCTAGCCAGAAGTGGAAATGACTGGTTGTCTGCGACAATATCCCAGGTAAAGGATGAGAAGTTTAAACCAGTAGAAGGTTCCAGAATGGGGAGGTAGTCTGTGACTACCATGAAAGAAATATCAGCCGCAAGGAAGGCAAAATAAAGATGAAGGATGTGGAGGCTGGTGAGATGGACTACCTCTACTTCTGTAAGAACTCAAGACAGGAGACCTTCTGCATTGAGGCCCAGACATTTCCTTGTCCATGTCACCCGGATATGGACACGTTTGGTCGTCTAATTAACCACTCGTCCAAATGAGCCAACCTGCAGCCCCAGTGTTTCACCATAGATACTGGAGAGGGTCCGAGGGATGTTGTACTGTTCATCGCAAACAAGGACATTGGGGCAAACAAGGAATTTTTTTTCGATTACGGGGTAAAAAAAAAGAAATCTTTCAAAAAATGAAGGAATGGACCTGGACTGGCTTTGACCTTTAAAAATCACTGTTGCAATACTGGGGGAAAAAAAGGACTTATTTATTTTTTTGTACTATTTAATTATCTCCATGTTAATTGAATTGTTTTTGTATTGTAACTTTCTTTTGGTGCTTTGTTCAATAAAATATTCTAAATATACAAATGCTGTTGTAGTTGTTAATATTTTAAGTGTTGGTGCCAAGGAACGAGTTTTACCAGTTCTGTGACTTGTTTTGGAGAAACTTGTAAAAAGCTGTGTTCAGATTTGTATATATAAAGCCAATGTGCAGTAATGGATGGACATAGACAAATGATGAAAGAAAGCCTAAATAAACAAATTGCATATTAAAATATTCAGGAGGATCTCCAGAGTGCATCGATCCCTGAGCCATTGCAGTGGAACTTTTAGATTTGGAGAAAACTGTGTCATTTGCCAGTGCAAGTCGCTCATGCTTTTTTCTATTCTATGATTTTGTATCATTGACTGGAGTGACTGATGCTGAATCCTTCTCCTATGCTGGGATTTCACCACATTGACTTGAATGAAATTAACTGATGAAACTTTCGGGTTGGAAAAAATTGCAATAAGCTGGGTTCTAATTTGTATATATACAGCCAATGAGCAGTAATGGCTGGACATAGCCAAATGATTAAAAAAATAAAATATGCACAAATGGCATATCATAATTTTCAGCTGGATCTCCTGAGTGCATTAATCACTGAGCCTTTAAAGTGGAACCTTTAGATTTGGAAAAAATGTCTTTTGCCAGTGTGAGTCGCTCAATCTTTTTTTAGGCTACGATAGCTCTGTGGCGTTCCACCCAACTCTGAGTAAAGGTTCTGTGGAATACTAAAAGATTCCAAAGGAACTTTCATATTATTAAATGAACAAATAAGCAGTGATTCAATGAAGATTTTAACCCAAGAAGGAACTTTACACACTCTAACCTCCTCCTCAATGAAGTGTTGTATAAGTCACTGCAGTTCCTTGCATCACGGAGGGGTAGACCCAGAAAGAGGAATCTACAACCAAGAGAGCTAAGAAGGATGTCCTAGGAGCGAAAGACTGACTGCCGAAGGCCGGTTGCAGTACACAGACGTGAAGGGAGCGAGTGAAGGTAGCCTGAGACCATGAGCAACTCAAGTTGAATGATGATGGACCAAGTGGTCACCAGCAGAGTGAGCACAGTGGGTCAGCGAGTGGGATATGTAGCTGCTGTCCCAGTAGTTACCCATCCATTGGAGCAAGAGACCACAGTACTCATTTATGGGGAAGGAGTGGAATCAGTAGCCTGAGATGCCATTTGAAACACTTGGCTATAAAATTGCAGGATATCATTAGATGACCATTGCCCCACCTGTAGCTCAGCAAGTGGGACAGTCATATCCATCATGAGACAGGCTTGGTTCGGCCAGGTCAAGGGACACTGTGGTCGGTGGTCCCACTCTTTGGGCTCGTCGAATCAGACCCTTTGCCCCATTTGTGGATAAACATTATTGACTAATGACCAGCATTATGGCCAGATATAAGCCCAGAGTCGATAACGAGGGGAGTCAATCTCAGGTAAATCCAGCTGGGTGATGGTAGAGCCAGTGGTGGACAGAGGAGACGCGTCTGTGACCCTCACTAAGGAGCAATGGCCAAGGGACTAGCCAACTGTATCTCCTGGGCAAACCTTTGGTGGCACCTGGATCAATTGAGATCTTTATATTATCAATATTATGTCCAGTGCACCCTACACGTATTGCTGGTAGGATCTCAACCAAACCACCGAGCTCTTTGCCTGAGAGAGTTCGGTTGTAAGGATCAGCCGAAAACAGGCGTGCAAAAAACCAAAACCAAGTCTCAGTCTTGTTATTTAATAAAACTCCAAGTGTCTGTCTCGTTACTCTACTCCAACCTTAGCCAAAATCAATTGTCAAACTCTTCTTCAAACCTATAACAACTGAATCAACACTAGTGCTCAATATCAGTTTACCTATACTCTATTTCAAAAACAATGACTGTACCTCAATCAATGATTGCAATGTCAACGTCACATAAACCTCTAATGTTGAGTGATCAATCAACCATATTCAAACAGCAATGCCATACGTTTATCATTATTAATGTTTTATTTATTTATTTTTTTTTTACTAATTTCCCTCTCTGTTTTTTCTGTTCTACTCCCGTTGATCAAGATGTACTACACACCAGGGCAATATCTTATGGTGGAAATCCCCACCAAAAATCTTCATTGCCAAATCTGTGGAAACGTCTGAATTGTTCTTCAAATTAAGAAAATACTATAAAATGTCACAATAACACCAGAATAATATACAAGTGAAGCAATTGTAACAAAACAAACAAACAAAAACCACCATGAGATTGCATGCCACAGATCTAAGTGCTCCCCCAAGACAAAAAGAAGTTCAACTGTTTCCATTGCAACAGCTCTTTTCACAGTAAAAGGGGAATGAGCCAACATATCAGACATAGGCACCACAATAGTGAATCGGCACGTTCTGAGGAGATTGAGCAAGTACAACCAAACATCCAAAACCCAAATTTAACTACAAAAGGTTTTCAAATCATAGAACAAATCAACAAGGCCAAAGAAATGCTAATTGAAAAAAATCAATAACCCCAATCCAGAGAATGAATAATGAAAACTCACTAAAAAGAGCATGGAAGGCAGTTGAATCAGAAGGAGGGAATTAAAAGCAATGTGTTGAAAATATCAAAATTCAAATATTGCAGGAATTCTCACCTTCTTCATTAATTCCATGCACAATTCCTTAATACAATTTAGGGACCAAAAGACAATACCTCAAAAGCACTTAAAGAAATACACAATACACAATAACTACTACTAATACTCTCCTCCTCCTCCTCCTCTCAGACACAGCCACCCTTCCTCCCAGCTCAGCTCAGTGTCTGCGATTTCCCAAGATCCTTTTATATCTCCTGACCCGGAAGTGAATCCACCTTACAGTCCATGAGATTCCTTATCACTTCTGGGTCAGATACAAAGTGTTATTCTTCACTCCAGAAGCACGTTGTTCCTACTGTTCATGTGACCAGGACATACTTCCGGGTTATATGGCACGTAGCACTCCCGAAGCTTCCCTACAGCAGCTCCTGCTGGTCCCCAAGGTATCCAGCAGAGCTGTTTATAAAAACTACAAGGTCCATGAGGCCCTGCTGGAATTCGAGGATCATCCATGCTGCTGGGAGAGCTACATCTGTTGGTTTGGAGGTTTCACAGTTCCCTCCCCTTAGCAAAGTCCAGTGAGGCAGAGCGTCCAGCCCCGCGAGGGATGTCTTCCTCCACGAGGACCCATCAGTTGGGCCTTGGCTGTGTTGCATAGCCTCCCCAGAGAACCTAGGGGGAATGTTCTATCGGAGATCCCTCCGATCCCCTGTCTTCCGGGGACAAGTTTGCCATATGTGGCCCGGCCGACGACAGTTATAATAAAGCCATCGTCCCTTCCTTCACGAGACCGGAAACACCTCGGAAACTCTGTCTCCACCCTTTTCTTTGCCGGGGGAGGTTTTATGGCCACCTCGGTGATCTCAGCCCTTCTACTTTGTCAGGAGACCCGCATTTTATTTTTGGATCTCCTGCGTATTCTGGGGCTTATGCATAGTATGCGTCTCTCTATTAGAAGAAGAGAGCCCCTTTGCTGTTTTTACGCCCGTCGATCATAATCTACTCGGAGGCGGCGTCTTCAGCACCGCATTGCTCTGGGAGACAGCACTTTCCAGCTGCTCTGGTTTGATCGGCGCTTCCCCTGCCCCTTCTGTCATCACACTCAACTCGCTTATACTATGGGTTGGGGTCTTTAGGTCCGAATCACTCGGAGAAACTGCACCATACCACTGTACTGGCTCGATCGGTTCTTCCCCCGACCACTTGGTTAACGTTCCGGACTGTCTTGTAGGGCATGCAGTGATTTGACACCCGTTACTTAGTAAATGCGGCCCCGGATCACACTGCGTCCCTATATGCTGTACGGTACCGGACATACTCACCTGTACCACCACATCAAACATAACGGAGCCTCTCGACCAAATTGCCTGATGTATTCCTCAAGTCTTTTCTGCGGTGCGTCAGCCATTTCTCCCAGCTTCTCCAGTTGTTTCTTCAGCTCCACCAAGCCCTGGAAGTAACTGTGTATGGGCTCGAGTAACTTTGAGATCCTGCAGTCCCACAAAGTTATTTAATTTGGCGTGGGGCAGGCTACCCTCGTCAATTGCCTTACCTTCTGGCCGGGAGCCAATGGGCACGCCCGCTCCTGGCACGTGCTCGGTTGGGTTACGCAAAGGCTCTTGGGAATTGGAGTTGTCAGAGGGTCAGGTGGCCGCCGCCGCTGACTGTGATCCATCCTTTCTAATTTAATGTTGGACCATTCAGTCACATCCCGCTCCTCTTTGTCTTTAATTATATTTGCCGCTGCTTCGCTCGCCTCCCCATTCCGGGAGCTTGGGTCCATCGGGGAAACAACTACTCATCAAGGGACCGATGATGACCTTCTCCTTCCCAAAATACTTCAGGTGAGATCACATGTCCCCGTTCTGGTGAATAGGACGGTGTCTTCTTGGTCAGGTGATTCCGTGTTTTGTTTGCGGCTTACCCGTCCTGCCCCAGGATAGTCCATGTGACTGCTGTCATCAAATAGGCTTGTCTGTGTAGAATCCTAGATTGGCTCGACTTCTCATTATCACGGCTATCTTGCCTGGGTGTGAGGCAGGTGTCCGATTCACCGTCTGCTTTCTGTAAACAGGCCTCTCCAAAATAAGAATAAAAAATCCCCTGCGCTTTGGGCGTTTTCCCGGCACATATCTCTGAACTTAGATGTGTTCCCAGTTCATTTAGGTAGTCCGGCGTGTCCGATATCCGACAGTGCTCCTGCTGTCGCGCCACTTGGGCTTGCTCGGCCCTTATCAGTGCCCTGTCTTCCTCACTTCCAGTCAGGTATGTCCACACCTTCTCGGCATCAGTTAGGGGCTGACTCTTTTGGATATGCCCATTCTTTTTGCCCGATTTCTTCCCCATGACGGACCGATGTGTAACAAGGCTCACTAATGCAATACTGCCTGTAGAGTGTGGCATTTCTACCTCCGTGCTCTTCAATGTGACCTTCTTAGGGTTTTCTGCCCAAAAAATTGTTATAAAACAGGTCCTCTGCCAAATCGACGGCCAGAGAATCCTGTCAACTACACTAGTGTAGCAGTAGGGGTCGCTATTGCTCCCTTGAAACCCTCAGGTACCACACCAAACACCAGGTAAAAGTACAATACTTATTTTTATTATAATAATGTGCACTAAGCACCCTCCACTCCACACTACTTATACAATACACAATAACTACTACAATACTCTCCTCCTCCTCTCAGACACTTAGCCACCCTTTCTCCCAGCTCAGCTCAGTGTCTGGGATTTCCCCAAGATCCTTTTATATCCCCTGACCCGGAAGTAAATCCACCCTACAGTCCATGAGGATCCTTATCACTTCCGATACAAAGTCCTTTTCTTCACCCCAGAAGCACGTCGTTCCTACTGTTCATGTGACCAGGACGTACTTCCGGGTTTTAGACCACATAGCACTCCCCAAGCTTCCCTACAGCGGCTCCCCTTCTGAATCTATTGACAACTCTTCCTTCTTTTCACTTATCTCTGCAAATTAAGTTATTGATAATTTAAAGGAAATCGCAACAAACTCAGCCCCTGGTCCAGATGAAATCTAGAAAAAGATAATACCAAAGTACCTCATAGACAATTCAAATTAGCAACACTACACAATATATGGTTCACATCTGGGTTTGTGTCCACCTACCTTAAAACTGCAAGAATCAAGATCTTTGGATAAGATGACTGTCCAACAAAGTTCTTTGAAGTTTCTGATGAGTTTTTCAAAACAATATGGGTCTGCAGACTGGTTATCTGTGTCAGTCGAAGACAAGAGTTTTATGGCCAGGTATGAGGATTGTTTGCATCTCTCAGACTGACTCAGATCGGAAAAAAAGAATTCTTTCTTTTTTCATCAAAAGATCACCCCTTCCTTTGTAGTCACTGTCTAATTAGGTTTTAGTTAAAAGGTTACACAAAGAGCAATATAGCACTGCTTTTACACCTATTATTTAAAAAAAAGCTGTTTTTTTTGTGGAAGACCTGACTTGGACCTTTCAAGTCTTAGAAGTTAGCTTTTTTCTTTTCTTAAAAAAAAATCCATATATACATATATATACACATATATATACATATATATACATATATATACATATATATATACATATATATATACATATATATATATATATATATACACATATATAAATATATATACACATATATATATACATACATATACATATATATATATACACATATACATATATATATATACATATACATATATATATACATATATATATATATATATATACATATACATATATATATATATATATATATATATATATATATATATACATACCGATGCCGGTTGATCCCATAGTCGCCGGCGGAGCTGGAGCCCGGCCGGACGCTTTGAGGACAAGAGGAGGGCGAGTGCCTCCTCCAGACAGAGTGGGCGCCCGTCCTGGTTACGCAGGGGGCCTCGGGTACAGGGCATGGAAGCCCAGCCCTGTAGGGACCCGTGGCCACCGCCAGGCGGCGCCCCTGTGCCTAATTATCCCGGGAGCCCGGCACTTCCGCCACACCAGGAAGTGCCGGGGGGAAGACTTTATGTGGCGCCGGAGCTGCCAGGAAGGCAGCCAGCACTTCCGCACGCTGGGCGTGGCCAAGGAACAGATGCCGAAACACCTGGGGCTCATCCGGGAGCCTTATTTAAGGGGCCGCCTCCCTCCAGTCAGGGGTGGAAGTCGGGAGGAAGCAGACGGAACTGGAGAGAGAGGGACGGGAGGCGGCCAGGAAGGCACAAAAGACTGTGGGCCTGGACTTGGGGAGATCGGTGCGAGAAGGCACTGGGGGTGCACGTGAGCACAAACTTTGTAAATAATACTGTAAATAAATGGTGTGTGGTGACAATATGATGTCCGTCTGTCTGTGCCGGGGCCAGCGTTCACAGTGGCGTAGTCGGCAGGATGCTCCGCCTGGTGCAAGGCGGGACCTGTATCAAAATGTCTGTGAACGCCCGGCGCAGCAGCGGACCCTACACACTGGCCGCAGGAGCGCCCGTGCACACTGCGGGAGCGTTTACCCCGAGACCGCCGCGACCGCATTATGGCCGAGCTTCCCAGGTGCGGAGGAAGGACCATGGGCATGGCTGGAGTGCGGCGGGCTCCCGCAAGCACGGCGTGGCAGAAGGCGCCCGGGACGGCAGGCCGCCTATCGAGGCCATGCCGGGGACGTTTCCCCGGACAGACAGGACCCGGGAGGTAAGTTTCCTGCTCGCAGGGGAAGGGCCAGCGCCTGTTTTTCTTTAACAGGCAGGGGCGCCCGGATCCTTGTCGGTGGCAGGGGCCTGTCAAACGCGGTGCCTCGTTAAGCGCCGCAGCAGCCGGAGAGCTGCTGAAAGGGAGACGCTGCAACCTGAAGAGCCAGCATGTCGCCGCACTAGGGAGGAAAGAGCCAAAATGGCCGCGGGCCGGATGTCCCGCCAGCTGACAGGCACGGGGTTGGCTGATGTGTCTAGTGTGCCCGCCGAGGATTGGATGGAGGCGGGACCTAGGAACGCCAATCTCGTGCCAAAGCAGACCCCGATTGGGCCAGAGGGAGTGGCCCAGAGGAGGCAGGCGTCGCGTGGAGCCGATCGACAGGTAAGCTCACCGACGTCTGTCTCTCTCTCTCCACCAGCGGCTCGGCGTGTGTCGGAGGAGTCCCTTCGGCCCGCCAAGCCGTCCTTAGAGGAGCTGCTCGTGTTCTCGCCAGCCAGTGTGAGCAGCTGACGGAAAGGCGGTCGCGCCGGGAGAGCGCGCCGCGTGAGACGGAGGATCGGGCGGCGCTGGAACGGAGGCCGGCAGAACACGGCGGGGTGGTGAGTATTACCGTCCCGTAAAGCAAGCGGGAGGTTTGCGAACATGGCTGTGACCGTTTACGGACGATCAGCTCAAGTAAGCAACCTCCCGATAGCAGGCGACGCCAGGTGCAGACGGCTAGCGGGCGAGGAGCTCGAATATGCAGGGGCTGGTAGGATCGGGGCTGCTGAGGGACCCTGGGTCCCAACGCCCTGCGCTCAAGCCTGCAGCTGTCTCCTGTCGCTCTGCCTGGACGCAGATGGGGCTGGATTTGAGCTTTGCTGTGCTCAGACCCAGACCGTCAGCGCGTCAAGAAAGAAGGAGGAACCGAAGGGTGAATGCCGGTTCCTCCGAGCAGGAGAGGGCGCTGGGCGCTGGGTGCGCTGGCCCGAGAAGGGCCGCCCCTCTGTGCGGGCAGAGGAGATCCCCTGGGCGGCTGGGCGAGCCGCCTGCGAGAGCGGTGCCGCGGACAACAGGCGGACGGGCATGGAACCTGCGACGGAGGACTTCAGCAGGCAAGTCAGGGGCTGTCGGAGGGGGGCAGGAGCACTGCGGGTACGGAGACCGGCAGGGCACTCGGGGTGAGTGTCCTGGCAGTGCTTCTGGCCCTCTTTTCCTTTTTTCCACAGGCCCGAAGCCCCGACGAGCGCGGAGGACGACGCCGTCAGGGACCTGCCCTCCTGAAACGGGCCGCTCCGCGGGAGGGCTCCACGCCGAGAGGCCAAAGTGTCCCAAATCCGCGGAGAACAGCGGGGGCGAGCGGCGCAGACCACAGGCGCGCTTGCGCCGGGCGGGGTGCCGAAGACGGATGTCCCAGGGTGCCGTGTTGGACCCTGGGGCATAGTAGGACCCTCGCCGGGGCGTGTAGGACCCTGCGGCTGCCCTTTCGGTTGTGCCGCTCGAACCACGCGTGTCCTCACTAGCGGTGGGGCACTGTGGCCCCTGGCCGGGGCTGGAGCCCCGCCGGGACGCCCAGGAGGACATGAGGAGGGCTTGTGCCTCCCTCCAGACAGCGGGGCGTCCGTCCTGGTTCTATTGGGAGCCACGGTCGAGGGCATGGAAGCCCTACCCTGTAGGGGCCCGTGGTTGCCGCCAGGCGGCGCCCGATGCCGGTTGATCCCATGCAGTCGCCGGCCGGAGCTGGAGCCCGGCCGGGACGCCTTGGAGGACGAGAGGAGGGCTTGTGCCTCCTCCACACCGCGAGGGGGCGTCCGTCCTGGTTCTGTTGGGGCCACGGGTTGAGGGCATGGAAGCCCTTCCCTGTAGGGGCCCGTGGTCACCGCCAGGCGGCGCCGATGCCGTTTATCCCGACGGTCCGCTGCTGGGGCTGGAGCCCGCCGGGACGCTTTGAGGACAAGAGGAGGGCGAGTGCCTCCTCCAGACAGAGTGGGCGTCCGTCCTGGTTACGCAGGGGCCTGGGTACAGGGCATGGAAGCCCAGCCCTGTAGGGACCCTGTAGGGACCCAGGCTACCGCCAGGCGGCGCCCCTGTGCCTAATTATCCCGGGAGCCCGGCACTTCCGCCACACCAGGAAGTGCCGGGGGGAAGACTTTATGTGGCGCCCGAGAGCTGCCAGGAAGGCAGCCAGCCTCCAGCACGCTGGGGTGGTACAAGGAACAGATGCGGAAACACCTGGGGCTCATCCGGGAGCCTTATTTAGGGGCCTCCCTCCAGTCAGGGGTGGAAGTCGGGAGGAAGCAGACGGAACTGGAGAGAGAGGACGGGGGGAGGCCAGGAAGGCACAAAAGACTGTGGGCCTGGACTTGGGGAGATCGGTGCGAGAAGGCACTGGGGGTGCACGTGAGCACAAACTTTGTAAATAATACTGTAAATAAATGGTGTGTGGTGACAATATGATGTCCGGCCTGTCTGTGCCGGGCCAGCGTTCACAATATATATATATATTTATTTAAAAAAAATAAATTTTTTTTAAAAAATTTAAAAAAAATTAAAATTTTTTTATAATTTTTAAAAAAAATTTTTTTTAAAAAAAAATTTTTTAGTTTTTTTAAAAAAAAATTTTTTCCGAATTTAAAATTTTTTTTTAAAACCCCAAAATAAAAATTTAAAAATTTGTCCTTTTTAAAAATTAAAATAAAAATTTTTTTAAAATAAAAAAATTTTAAAAAGAAAAATATTAAAAAATTTTTAAAAAAAACATTTAAAAAATATATAAATAATTTTTTAAATTTAAATAACAAAAAAAAAAAAAAAAAAATAAAATTTAAAAAAAAATTTTTTTTGGGGGGAAAAAAAAATTTTATTTTTAAATTAAGGGCCCAAATTTTTTTAAAAATTTAAAATTTAAATATTTTTAAGGGGGAAAAAAAAAAAAAAAAAAAATAAAAAATTTTGAAAAAAAATATTAAATTAAAAAAAAATTTTTTTATAATATAAAATATTTTTCAATTAATTATTTTTTAATAAATTAAATTTAATTTTAATTTAAAAAATTATGATAATTTTAATTTATAATAAAATTTTTAATTATAATTTTATTTCATTTAAAATTATATATATATTATATAAATATAAATATTAAAATAATATTGGCACCAAAGGGGGGAGCAGAAAAAGTGACATGACATAGTGAAACCAAACCCTTTACTCGAACCCAAGGTTCATTCTTGGTCACTGGGACCTTCAAGCGAAATTTTTTTCCCCCCAAAGTCCCAAATTCAGAAAATAAAGATCAATCCTTATCCCACTTCTGCCCCTTAAAAGCCCTTCCTTTTCTTTTAATGTTTTGGGTCTTTGAAATTTTGATTTGAAACAAGTTACCAAATTAATTCCCGGTCCCCCAAACCTTTTTTTAAATTTTTTATCTCGAAATTAAAAAGGGTAGGAATTTAAGTTTAAAAATTTAAAAACCCGGGACTTGGGACAGGGCTATCTATAACCCGCGTTCATAACAATAGGCCTTCCAAGAAGAG
>NW_024378830.1:0-15319 GCF_016835505.1 Polypterus senegalus
AACTCAGCAGGCTACTGCAGTCATCCCCAACCTTCCATTGCCCAGTTAGCAGTCACAAACAGTCAAGTTACTTCACTATGGAAGATCAAGATTGAGGAAAGGAAGGAGAAACAGCCTTTAGGTGTTCAGAAAGGTTAAAAGCACAGACACTTTCAAAGAAGGCTGGGAATTTTCCACTGAGAGAGAGTGGATTATTATGGTGGGGATGTAGTGGCTGAAGTACACAGGTCCTGGAGACCTTTGGACTTCTGGGAGAAAATAAAGAAACTGGGAAATCCAAAGAACAATGTAACTGGATTTTTAGAGGGTCTGGAGATTGTTATAGTGTCACATAAACCAGAATTATTGACTGCCATTCTGAAATTAGGTGTTTGGAATCAATTAAAAGCTAAACTAAATGAACGGCCAGATGATGCAATGCAGAGTTGAGGGATTTTTTTTCAAAAAATGGGTTTACTGAATTATCAGATAATTTGAAGGAAATGCATCCTATCATAACTGACTGGAGTAGAATAAAAGGTTGCATGCAAAAGTCTGAAGAGGAACATGATTATCACTGGGAAAGGTCACAGGACGTGTTAGAGAGATATGCTCATCATGGTATGGGGCCTGATAATATGCCTTTGTTTGTTAATATTTTCATTGATGGATTACAAAGTAAGGTGCAAAAGACAATTAAACAGCACAACATTGACTATCGTACTTTAGTGAGGCTCAGGCCAAAGCAGCAGCCATGCATTTCTTTAATCAGATTAAAGAAAAGAAACAAAAACCATCAGATAAATTACAAACTGACTTCAGACTCAGTTTTATAAGGGCCAAAGTAACAGAGGCCAAGGGTGCTTTAGATATCAGAGCAATAATCAAGGCCGAGGCTGAAGCAGAGGTTGTGATAATGATCATCTAACACAGCAAATGTTTTATCTGTGGACAGAGTGGTCACCGGAGAGGTGAATGTCATAGAAACATGCAAAAAAAAAATGTGGGAATAATAAGTGATGGTCCACATGTGCATAATACTGTATCCTGGACTATGCAGTATCAAGACAGGTCAAGCATGGCAATGTGTGGATCCAAGTTCTACTCATGTAATGCCATACATTAGTTACAATGCTTCAGATGAACCTCAAATAATTTTAACAGTGTAGTGGTCTGGAGCCACTCAGATTCTTCCATCAAAGAGACAGTGATTTGTTTATTTGCTTGGTATGGACCTCAGGAACACTCCCAGGCCTGACTAGCACCACTCACATAACAGAGACATGAAATAACAGAATTAAACTAATAAAGTTGATATTAAATGAGACAAAAATATAAGCAGTAAATAAACAGATAACTCTCCCTGCTCCCCAAAGGCAATAAGGTGATAACAAATGACACAACGATAAACACCTAACAATAAACACTAATGACCAAGTCCATAAACAGTCCAAAAACACAGGAGCAGATGTTGTACCATGAAGGAACAAAATGATGATCCTGTGAATAGGCTGCTGTAAGAAATGTATCCACAGTCGTACCAGTATTCCTGATGTGACAAGGGGTGCTGTGATCAGGGAGCGCTCCCTCCAACAATGGCGATGGTAAATGCGACACATTACTCACATGACAGGCCAGCACAAGACAGACCATACATCCATATAGTCAGTGATCCAGGAAAATACAAAAGTCAAGGCAGATGATGTAGATGGCAAGACAGGTGGGTGGATGCAGACACAAGACAACTGACTTTTTATTATACTGGATAGCTGCCTTCCTTTTAAAGTTCCCACTGGCCCCTCTTGTCTCTAGCTGCCCCTGCACCCTCTGTAGTCATCCAATCAGGACGATACCCTTGATGTAGCTGGAAAAATGAGTCCTTTAATTCATAGTGCTCAGTCTAGAGCACTCTGCCACCTCCAGCTCTGTCTCCTGCTTTCTGGTCAGTGTCACTGTCTGCAACCCATATAACATAGCTGGTCTCACTACCATCCTGTAGACCTTCCTTTCACTCTTGCTGATACCCGTCTGTCACAAATTACTCCTGACAGTCTTCTCCACCCATTCCACCCTGCCTGCACTCTCTTTTTCACCTCTCTTCTACAATCCCCATTACTCTGTACTGTTGATCCCAAGTATTTAAACTTATTCACCTTCGCCAATTCTACTCCCCTCATCCTCACCATTCCACTGACCTTTCACTCATTCATACACATGTATTCTGCCTCGGTGGTCCTACTGACCTTCATTCATCTCCTCTCCTCTCATATCTCCACCTCTCCAGGGTCTTCTCAATCTGCTCCCTACTCTCGCTACAGATCACAATGTCATCAACAAACATCATAGTCCACGGGGACTCTTTTCTAATCTCATCTGTCAACCTGTCCATCAACATTGCAAATAAGAGCTGATCCCTGATGTAATCCCACCTCCACCTTGAATGCATCCATCACTCCTACCACAGATCTCACCACTGTCACACTTCCCTCGTACATATCCTGTACAACTCTTATGTACTTCTCTGCCACTCCCGACTTCCTCATACAATACCTCAGCTCCCCTTGAGGCACCCTGTCATATGCTTTTTCCAGGTCCACAAAGATGCAATGCAACTCCTTCTGGCCTTCTCTAAACTTCTCCATCAACACCCTCAGAGCAAACATCACATCTGTTGTGCTCTTTCTTGGCATGAAATCATACTGCTGCTCAGATCCACCTGGCCTTACACTCTTTTCACCATCAAAACACTCTTGAAATACTGTTTGTTCAGAATATCCCCTATGCCGTTTCTCCTCCCGTCCAAACTATGATAGAACAATTTGAATCCACCTCCAATCCACCTGGCCTTACTCCCCTTCCATTTAGTCTCTTGCACTCACAATATATCAACTTTCCTTCTCTCCATCATATCTGCTAACTCTCTCCCCTTACCAGTCATACTGCCAACATTCAAAGTTCCTACTCTCAGTTCCACTCTCTTTACTTTCCTCCTATCCTCTTTCCTCCGGACACGTCTCCCCCTTCTTCTTCTTCTTCTTCTTCTTCTGCCAACATTAGCCCAATTTCCACCAGCACCCTGTTGGCTAATAGTACTGGTGGCGGTCGTTGTTAATCCAGGGCTCGACTGATCTGTTATGGAAATCTGTATTGTTGTCTACATGCTAAAATTTTACACTGGATGCCCTTCCTGACATAACCCTCCCCCTTTATTTGGTCCAGCATGAAGAAACACACTGGTGTATGCATCCCCAGTGGCTGGGTTATATTTTTAACTACTGATCGTCTTTTAAACCCAGCTCACCCAATGGAATGGCTCTTTAAAACTACTACTGAAACTTGTGAAGCTTTAGCCTTTTTTTAAGCACTAAATAAATATTAGAAATAATATAGTATAACCCCCCAAAGTTAATCAAATTGAATCCCAGTATACCCTTTAAAGTGAGTTAAATATGTAAAATAATGTTTTAGTTGAAAACCTCCACCTGGCTCCTTGATCCAAACCCAACAGACGTTTCTAAAGAAGTCTCTGATGTCCTAACTGAAATTGTACTTGACATAGTGAAGTCATCATTAGATACGGGGGTCTTCCCTGACTGTCTAAAGACTGCAGTTGTTAATCCCCTACTTAATAAAGTAATCTCAATTCCTCTGTCTTTGACAACTTTAGACCAATTTCTAACCTGCCTATCATAAGTAAATTTCTAGAAAAGGCAGTTTTTAAGCAAAACCATTACTTGAATAAACATTCTATTCATGATAAGTTTCAGTCAGATTTTAGAATAAATCAAATTGCAGAAACTGCACTGGTTGAAGCAGTGGATGATTTGTGAATTAATGTGGATAGAGGCCATATTTGTTCTTGTTCTCTTAGACCTGAGTGCAGCATTTGACACCATAGACCACAACATCTATGTAAATGTAAATTTACAACGATGTAAATCGTCTTAAGACAATGGGTGGGCCTCTCTGGCAGGGTCTTAAAGTGGTTTCTACTTAACAGGTAGAAAATTATTTTTTAGTTGTGGTGATTATACTTCAGAGATACATAATATTCTATGTGGTGGTCCATAAGGGTCTCTCCTGGTCTGCTGCTCTTTTCGATCTCCATGCTTCCATGAGGTCAGATTATGTCAAAGCACAAGGTTAGCTACCGCAGATATGCTGATGACAAACTGTTTTATTTATCAATAGCACCTGATGACCCTGATGTTCTTGGCTCTCTGATCCAATATTTAGCTGGATGAGTAATATTGTTCTCAGGCCAAATAAGGATAAAACAGAAATCTTAGTGATTGGCAAACATGGATATAGTGAGGAAATTGGGAATCAAATTGATCCCATAGGTTTAAAAACTAAGTCAGAAGTAAAGAATTTAGGGGTAATTATTGATTCTGACCTAAACTTTAAATTGCATATTAATCAGATTACTAGGACTGCTTTCTTTCACTTATGGAACATAATGAAGGTTAGACCTCTATAACTTTACAAAACACTGAAAACTTAGTTCATTAGTTCTGTTGTTTTTAATCGATTAGATTATTGCAATGCTCTCCTTACAGGATTACCTAAGAAACACAGGAATACTGTGGACTCTGGCCGGTCGGTGACAGTCGGTCTCACTGTGTAAATAATGTCACTCAGGACATTTGTAATGCATTAAGGATTTGGTAACTTCCCTGTTGTTCCTATCACCTTGAATCAGCTGGATTAGTTGAAAGAACTAATGGCACCATCAAAAATCCATCCATCCGTCCATTATCCAACCCGCTATATCCTAACTACAGGGTCACAGGGGTCTGCTGGAGCCAATCCCTGGCAGCACAGGGCGCAAGGCAGGAAACAAACCCCGGGCAGGGCACCAGCCCACCACAACTATCAAAAATAAAATTGATAAAATGTGTACAGGCTTGAAATAGCCTGATGCTTTACTTTTAGTACTTCCTCCTTTTAGGGTGGCACCATCTTGTAACATAGGACTTTCACCTTGGCACCACATTTGAAGAACCCTCTACAAGTACTGCTTTCCACTTGGACTGCTGTAAAGTATTAAGGACAGCCAGCATGAGTTCACGTATCTCACTGTGGACTCGCACCTGTACTAAACAAGGACTCCTCATCCTAAATCTCCTGACTGTCTTCAGCTTCCAAGTCTATGGCAGAGTTTCATGACTCATTTGCACTCAGAAGAAGATGACAGCAGCCCAGACATCACAATCAAGTTCCTAAATATCACTAATATCCTTCATTTTATAAGTTCTTATAAAGCACTTTACTCACATAGTCACAATGAAGAATACCTCTTACATCTCCTCACCCCAGATGAGCATGAACATTCTCATGGCGTAAATGGTACCAATGCTTATTTGGCCTTCTCTCGCATTTGGGCCTCTTCAATCTTTAACTATTCCTATTGGGTCTGCACTGTCTTTCCACATTCGGTCAGCTCAAGTATTCCATTTTCCCAACACTTCTACAGTAAATGGTTATATTGGACAGACCAGTTAGGTGCATTTTCAGACTCGAACTATAATCGATACTTGGCCCTTCCTTTATTTGTTATAGCACTTTGTCACAAGGGCACTTCACACCATATTCTGACTGTGCTGTCCTCACAAATGCTCCATACCCACTTGTACCTGCTCCACTTCATGCCACAACATCTTTTCTGACTTTCTAGTTCATTACACCTCTTGAATTTTCTCACAGGTATTTTCCACATATATTAACCCTAATCACAGCAATACTAAGTGATGTCTTGTTGCTCCAGATGGAATCCCACATTTACTTATTGCCTCTGAGTTTTATGAAACTGTTCAGCGGTCAACTCTAAACTGCTTGGTATTAAAATGCCACTAGGTTTATGGGATTGTGTCAGCGTGCAGCGGTCTGGTGCCACTCAGATTCACAATGTCGAAGGATGGTGAATTATTTCTTTATTTTTTTGGTGGGGATTCCAGGAACACACCCAGCCTTGGCCCGATCCACACCCACTCACAGACAGAGACACAAAATCCAATAAATCAAATACCTGAATGAATAATATTTTAAATGGAAAGTAAATATAAACAACAATAATCAGATATCCCTCTCCTTCTCCTACAGTGATAACAAATTTAATACACAACAAAAACACCTAACAATAAACACCAATGACAATGTCCATGAATCAGTCCCATGTAACCAATGCAAATGAAGCTTGGAAGGGTGGCAGATCCTGGGAACTGTTTAGGTGAATATAATGTTTGCTCTACCGTTCCAAAGTGTTTCAGGCTGAGATGCATGGGGTGCTCCCTCCGATGAAGGACAATGCAGACAGGCATGAGACAAAAGTTGTATCCAATCCAGACAGTAATGCAGGGCAACCACATAATATTCACACAGAAAAACAGCGACAGAGCTGAAAAACAAACAACAGTGTTCCCCCTCTGGTTAGCCGCATGGCTTTGGACATGTTATTATCTTCTCAAGGAGGAATGTGTCTTGTTGTAGGTTCTCTGGGTGCCTCTTGCCTCCTGCCTGGCCGTGTGACCATACAATACTGTATCTCTGTAATTCAAGATCATGTTTTAAATTTTCACTTTAGTGTTTTTCATTTTATTTTTTCTTGTAAAACAGTTTGAGCTACAGCTTTTGTATGAAAATGTACTGTTGAAAATGCTGTTTTGGGCTGAATCTTCAATTCTCATCAAAAGTGTTAGAATGTTCTACTTTCCTGGACTGTATCTACTTGGCCTTTGTAAAATAAAAGTTAAAATTACTTTCTAATCAAGTTTCCTTCCGCTCACTATGTTGATAAAGCATATGGAAAGCAAGGGGTTTATTTAGAAATATCCTAAAGCTAGAATGGAAGGTAAACTGTACCACCATCTTATACAGGGGGAGTGTGATGACATAATACATCTCCAATTCACAGCAACAGACACAGAAACCAGTAAACAATGTGCAAATGTCCCTATAAGCTGAGTACAAAATGATATAAAGATGATGTCATTGCAACAATATTAAAAATATACCCACTTGAAAAACAGAATATTCCTATTCAAACATGATCAGAAGTTAGCACAGATGAGTGTGAACCATGACACCGATTAGTGGTAAAGAGCGTCCTTCAGTACTCACATACCAGTAAATGTGCTACAAAGGAACATAAATAAGAATCTGAGATGATGCATTGACAAAATGAAAATCCTGCCAACTACTCCAATCCCCTTTGTTGACTGTGGTCAGCTTCAAAGGTATTCTGGGGATCAATCTGTGTGATGTAATAGTTACTAAGTAACAAGCATAATAAATTAAATCAAATAAAACAAATAGTGAAAGACAAAAACTTAAATGTGGAGAAAAAGCCAATCAGTTAGCAATCAGCATTTCATTTATTTTATTTTAAGCAATTACATTTTTTATACATTTCTTTCTTAGAAATGATTTTTCCTTGATTTGTCTTTTTTGGCTGAAAAGAAGGAAGAAGCTGATCAAATTAGTAGAAAGAGACCACAGTCCTTGAAAATTCATATGTGTCTTTGTCAAATCTGCTGTGAATTTAGCCTTCATAGACACATCTTGCCATGAAATCTGGGGAGGCTTTCAAATACTGATGACTTCATTCAGGACGTTGAGCCTGACTAGGAGGAGTCACTTTAACGAAACTACAGTTAAACACACGTTTGATTATTTTCTGCAGTTGCAGGAAACAAACAAGCAGAGGCAAACTATGCAGAGTAGAACACTCAGTCCCCATCACCACTTACCACCCCGTTGGATCCATTAATGCCTCCTAGACAAATGAATTATCAAGTCTTTCAAACCATTTTTATTCATAATTTGTTTTTTGTATCTGTCGCACACTCAGACTTACCAATTTATGTTAATTTTGCAGGTAATCCCTCAACTTGTTGCGGATCTTCCTCCCAATTTTGACTGTAAAAACAGAAAATATAATGAGTGTATTTTCATCTATTTCTTTGCTAAGTATAACTGGCTTAGAAAAAACTTCATTCAATTCCCAACACACACAGCACTGGCAGAAATCAGCTTACATCTTGTTTCTTTGGCTTCAAAGGTTAACAGTCCCATTCTCTTAAGGTTATGGGGTTACAGTACATAATACAGGCCAAGACCTTCTCTCAAAACAAATTAAAACTTGAAATAGCACACAGTGTTGAAGCCTAATGTAAACTGTGGAAAACAATACAGATTTCCATATCGGATCAGTCAGCCCTGGGTTAACAACGCACCGCCACCAGTACTATTAGCCAACAGGGTGCTAGTGGAAATTGAGCTACTGTTGGCCGAAGAAGAAGAAAGAGAAGAAGAGAGGCGAAACATGTCCAGAGGCAGGAGGAGAAGAAGAAGGTAAAGAGAGTGGAACTGAGGGTAGGGACTTTGAATGTGGGCAGTATGACTGGTAAGGGAAGAGAGTTAGCAGATATGATGGAGAGAAGGAAGGTTGATATATTGTGTGTGCAAGAGACTAAATGGAAGGGGAGTAAGGCCAGGTGGATAGGAGGTGGATTCAAATTGTTCTATCATGGTGTGGATGGGAGGAGAAATGGAGTAGGAGTTATTCTGAAGGAACAGCATGTCAAGAGTGTTTTGATGGTGAAAAGAGTATCAGACAGAGTAATGATTATGAAGCTGGAAATTGGAGGTGTGATGATGAATGTTGTTAGTGCATATGCCCCGCAAGTTGGGTGTGCAATGAGTGAGAAAGAAGATTTTTGGAATGAGTTAGATGAAGTGCTGGACAGTGTACCTAAGGGACAGAAAGTGGTGATTAGAGCAGATTTCAATGGACACGTTGGTGATGGGAACAGAGGAGACAAGGAGATGATGGGTAGGTATGGTGTCAAGGAGAGGAATGAAGAAGGTCAGATGATAGTGGATTTTCCCAAAAGGATGGACATGGCTGTGGTGAATACGTATTTTAAGAAGAGGGAGGGACATAGGGTGATGTACAAGAATGGAGGAAGATGCACACAGGTAGATTAGAATTAGATTAGGTAGATACTTTATTAATCCCAAGGGGAAATTCAGATAGATAGACTGCATCCTATGCAGAAGAGTCAATCTGAAGGAGATTGAAGACTGCAAAGTGGTGGCAGGGGAAAATGTATGTAAGCAGCATAGGATGGTGGTCTGTAGGATGACATTGAAGATCAAGAAGAGGAGGAGAGTAAGGGCAGAGCCAAGGATCAAATGGTGGAAGTTGAAAAAGGAAGACTGCAAGGTTGAGTTTAGGGAGGAGGTGAGACAGGCACTGGGTGGCAGTGAAGAATTACCAGAGAGTTGGGAAACTACAGCAGATGTAGTAAGGGTGACATCAAGAAGGATGCGTGGCATGAGATCTGGACAGAGGAAGGAGGAAAACGAAAACTGGTGCTGGAATGAGGAAATACAGGAGAGTAAACAGAGGAAGAGGATGGCAAAGAAGAAGTGGGATAGTCAGAGAGATGCAGAAAGTAGACAAGCGTACAAGGTGATAAGGCACAAGGTGAGAGAGAGGTGGCAAAGACTAAAGAAAAGGTGTATGATGAGTTGTATGAGAGGTTGGACACTAAAGAGGGAGAAAGGACCAGTGGGCTACAGAGGGACAGAGCTGGGAAAGATGAGCAGCAGGTTAGGGTGATAAAGGATAAAGATGGAGAGTGTGTTGAGCAGATGGAAAGAGTACTTTGAGAGGCTGATGAATGAAGAGAACGAAATAGAGAAGAGGTTGGATGATGTGGAGATAGTGAATCAGGAAGTGCAACGGATTAGCAAGGACAACGTAAGGACAGCTATGAAGAGAATGAAAAATGGAAAGGTCGTTGGTCCAGATGGCATACCTGTGGAAGCATGGAGGTGTCTAGGAGAGATGGCAGGGGAGTTTTTAACCAGATTGTTTAATGGAATCCTGGAGAAGAAGTGTACTTGTGCCGATATTTAAGAATAAGGGGGATGTGCAGGACTGTAGTAACTACAGGGGAATTTAATTGATGAGCCACAGCATGAAGTTATGGGAAAAAGTAGTGGAAGCTCAGTTAAGAAGTTAGGTGACGATTAGTGAGCAGCAGGATGGTTTCATGCCAAGACAGAGCACCACAGATGCGATGTTTCCTCTGAGGATGTTGATGGAGAAGTTTAGAGAAGGCCAACAAGAGTTGCAGTTTGTCTTTGTGGACCTGGAGAAAGCATATGACAGGGTGTCTCTAGAGGAGCTGTGGTATTGAATGAGGAAGTCAGGATGGGCAGAGAAGTACATAAGACTTGTGTCATATGTATAAGGGAAGTGTGACAGTGGTGAGATCTGCGGTAGGAGTGATGGAGGTGGGATTACATTATGTTATCCTTTCAACAACAACAACAACATTTATTTCTGTCACACATTTTCATACAAATAATGTAGCTCAAAGTGCTTTACATGATGAAGAAAGAGAAAAAAGACAAAATAAATAAGAAAAATAAGACAAAACTCATTAACATAGAATAAAAGTAAGGTCTGATGGCCAGGGAGGACAGAAAAAAACAAAAACTCAAGACAGCTGGGTAGACAAATTAAATCTGCAGGATCCAGGCCATGAGACAGCCCAACCCCCTCTAGGCATTCTACCTAACATAAATGATCAGTCCTCTTTGTATTTAGGGTTCTCATGGAAGGACTTGATGATGGTGGTCATGTGGACTTCTGGCCTTTAATCCATCAATGTAGGAACATCATGGTGCTTTGATTAGGTGGTGGTGGCGGCTCAGGTCGCCACCACAGAAAACCGGGAAAAGAACAGAAGGGACAGTAGGGGTTTCCTATTTGCAATGGTGATGGACAGGTTAACAGACGAGATTAGACAGGAGACCCAGTTGACTATGATGTTTGCTGATGACATTGTGATGATGTAGTGAAAAAAAAAAAAAAAATTTTTCTGGGGTTTTTTTAAGCCAAAACTTAAAAACAAGTTTTTGGGAATTTTACCACCCCACCCTTTGTTACCCAAAACCCGCCCAAAGTTTCCCCCCTTTTTTAATCCTTGGGTCCTGTTTTTTTTTAAAAAATTTAAAAAAAAAATTTTTAATTTTAAAAATTTCTTTTTTGGGGGAAAAAAGGAAAGGCAATTTAGTTTAAAAATAAAAATTTAAAAAAAAGGTGTTTTTCCCCCCTTGGTTCTCATTTTGCCCCTTTTTCTTGTTTTTAAAATTAAAAATCCAAAAATTTTTCCCTTTTTTTTAAAAATGCTTTTAAAATTTAGATTTACGGGGGGTTTTTAGGGACCTTTTTTTAAATTTTCCAACCCCAAAAGGGTGGGGTTTTAAAACCGTTTTTTAAAACGGTGGGGCCGGAAAAACCCTCCCAATCCTAAATCCCAAAATTGAAAAAAACCATAAATAAAACCTTATAAGAAATAATTGGAAAACAGAAAAAGGTTGGCCCTTTTTTTGATCACGGAGAAAAATTTTTGGCACACCGTTTCTAAAAAATAAAATGCCGCTGTTGTTAGGGGGAAAATTAAAAGATTTTTTCCCCAAAAACCAAAAAATTTAATACGGGGAAATCCTTTTAAACATTTTTGATTTTAGGATTTTTGAACATTTGAGGAAAAAGTTTTTTTGGTTACAAACCCAGGAATTACTTAACACAACAATCCTCCCAAAAATGCCTATTGAAATAAAAAGAAATCAAACCTTTTAAAAAAACTAACAAAAAAAAAAAAAAACAATGCTTTTAAATTTTCTTTTAACCAACACACACTCCCCTTTTGAAATGGGGTTTCTTTTTATAAACAAAAAAAATATGGGATGGCCGGGGCCCAAAAAACAACCCCACCCTTTTTTTTTTTTTCCGGGTTTCTGGGGCCCAACTGCCCCCACCACCTAATCAAAGCACCATGTTTTCCCTCATTGATGGATTAAAAAGAAGTCCACAAGCCCATCATCATCACCCCTTCATGAAACCTTACATAAAAGGAGACTGATCATTTATAGGGGGTAAAGTAAGGGGGCTGGTCAGGGGGTTCCCCTTACCTGGACCCCTGCAGTTTTTATTTTTCTACAGCGTCTGGGTTTATTTTTTTGTTTGTTTTTTTTTTCTGTCCTCCTCCATTGGATACTTTTATTATATTTAATGATTTTTTTTATTTAATTTTAAATTTTTCTTTTATTTTCTTTTCTTCTCTTTAAATCACTTTGAGCTACATTTTGTATAAAAAATTTATAGAAAAAAAATCCCTTTTTGTTCATACTAAACAAGATTATGATTAAAAACCTATTTGAGGCAATCAGGAGATTTTAAAAGTAAAATGGAAAATTCTTCAATGGTCAAGCCAGTCAAAAAAATTTAAACAATTGAGAAACCCTTCCATAGGGATAAAAAACTTGGGACAAGAACCCCCAGACCCCAAAAATGGAGCTGAAGGGCAAATTCCGGCGACATCCCAGGGAAGTCCTGCACTGGTGGTGTCCAGAAAAATTTAAAAAAATATTGAGAAAGGGTTTTAAAATTAAAAATGATGCTTTTTTAGACCTGCCATTGCTGTGCCCCCAAATATTATTGTCTGGTAAATCAATAAAAAAATGAATTTTTATAAAAATTTTATGGAGGGCTTGTATATAATAAAACATTATATCAAAGGCTGATAAGTAAATGTAAAGAACAGGCCTTATTCATGATTTCACCACTAAATGTCCTGTTATTGTCACCTAAAGAGGACAAGAAGGGGCATTAGTGAATTTTTTTAACAATATAACAGGGTGCCGTGGAGTCAGGTCATGATGTCACTTGATCATCTTCAAATTTTTTTTCAGTTGAAAAAAGCTCTTTTTCTAAGATCCCAGAAGAAAAATCAGCAGTGACATGAAACAAAGTCTCCATCAGAAGGAAGGACACAGTGAATAGAAAGTCTCGTAGGAGAAGAGAGGATGAGAGTTCAGGAGGATAAACAAAAGAAACATCTGATGGAAGATATTTGATGGATCAGTGTAAAGGGTTCAAATATCCGGGATAGTGCAAAACCCCACGCTTTGTTTTTATTTTGGATTGCAATAAACTGAAAACGACCTCAGCCCCTTTTCCCTGTGGTACTGACAGAATAAATATAATAAACTTTAATATTAAAAAAAACCGACGCAAGAAACAAAATAATAAAAATTATATACAAATAAAAAACAAAAACAAAAATTGGATCCATAACCCCATTCCCAAAAAACAGTAAAATAAAAATATGGAAAATGTTGACAATTGAAAACTCAAGTCCACAAAGTCCCCCTTGACATAAAGTGCTGGTCTTTTTATCCCCCAGATTTGCTTTTTCCCACATTTAAAAAGATTTTAACAGCTAGGGTGTTCCTCAAGCTGTCCTGTTTGTTTTTTAACCATGTCAGCTCAGGAATAGCATGTTGGGGAAAATTTTTCAAGGTGGCCAAAAAAAAAAAAAATCTTCTCCGGTTGTAGACAGTCTTTCCCGTTTCCCCCCAAAAAGTTTGTGTTTTTTTTTTTTTTTTTAACTTTGGGGTTGCACCACCAAAAATCTTAAAATCAAACAATGATCATGCCAAATTTTTTGAATTTCTATTGTTTTCTCTTTTCCCCACATAACCAGTCTCATCAGATTTCTGGTTTTGCCCCCCCGAAGTGGATGTGGTCCTTGGTATCTAAAAGCCCCTTGGTCGATCTCTCTTCTTCAGCTGTAATCTCTTTCTTTTTTCCGATTCCCTTCACTTTCCATTTCTCTCTTTTCTTTCCGCCCTCTGAAAATTTTTTCTGGGGTTTCTTCAGGGATCAGATCAGTGAAGCTTTTCATTTTTTCTAGCTTTTTTCAACGTTTTGTTTAAAAAAGAAAAGACATTGAATTGGCCCCAATAAAACCAATCATGGCCTTTTTTTGGTATTTGATGTTTTAAAGTATTTTGGGATTGTCGGTACCCCCAAGTGTTTGGTGGTACCTCACAGAATGGGAGACCAGAATGTGGGGGGGCGGGAAAATCTTTCCGGGTGATATGTTACCCGTATTCTGGTGACAATGACCTCTGCCAGTGCTCCTATATTGGGTACCAAAAGGGTGAAGGGGATAATGTCTGAACAATCGCCCTTTTTGGCTTCTTTAGAGCTTGGAGGATCACTGGGGGGCCTTTTCCCTTTGAGACTCAAACCCCAAATGCGGGAACCCTGGTCTGTTTTTTTAAAACTTCTCCTGGGTGAGCTGGGTGAGATGGACAAAAGGGTTAGAAAAAAAGGGGGGAAAAGAAAGTTTGATTAAATTCAATTCAAAACCTTTTTTGTTGTTTTTTTTTTTAGTTGTAAACTAAAGTTGTAATTTTTTATATTTTTTTCAGTTAATTTTTAAAAATTATTACTTAACTCTTTTTTTATTTTTTGGCTCAACCCCCCTGTTTGGGGGGGGTTAGGGGACCCCAAGGTGGATAGGCCAAAAAAGCTATGGGAAAACAGTCTCAGTCTAATGTAAGTGTAGGAAAAAGGGCATGATGTCAAATCAACCCAAAGCTGGGCCCCACCTGAAAAAGACCTTACATATGGATGTGGTCTGACAATTTGACAATGTGGAATGAAAACTTTAAAAGGTTCCCCTTGAAAGCCCCGAAAGGGAAGTAGTATGTCAAGATTCCAAACCAGAGTTAAGATGGTTTGCTCTAAAACTCCAATGATTTTAAATTCAAACCCAACAGCTGCTTGTCAATGTTATCACTTGTCATTGAGAAAAAAAGGACAAGAGCCAGACCTACTGGAAAACTTAACGAGTAAATCTAAAGAGAACTTAAAAAGAATCATCTAAAAAGTACCCCAGTGCCATGTGCCAGCCCAAGTAAGACTGTGGAGATGAACAACACATACCTAAAAATCTTGGGGTGGGAAAAAGTGGGCCGATGGGTTACTTTAAACCAGGGGACAAATGTACTTATCATTATAAAGGGTGCTTTAAATGGGAAGGCTAACCCCCTTTGCAAAAAAGTGGTATTAGTAGGGACAGCAGGGGTTTAAATGGGTGAGTCATTTTTCACTAATTTAGGTCGACTCTCTGTCTGTAAAAAAAAAACAAAACACTTTTGTTTGGGGAAATACCTTAAAGGGTTTAAAAATAAAATTTCTTTTTTTCTTCCCCTCTATGTTTTTTACATGTCTTGTAATGTTCTGTGGCTCTTCTATTTTTTTTATTTATTTTTTTTTTAATAAGTGTCATTTTAATTCCCCCCCTTTCATCTCTGCCCCCCCCTTCCCCCTCCTCAGTGTTTTCTCTCCTTCAAGTCCCTTTTATTTTCCCCCCCCGCTGTTTTTTAAAAAAAAATTTTTTTTTTTTTTTTTTTTTCCCGAATTTTAAAAGCTTTACATTTCATGTCAAAACTTTTTTCAACCCTTTCT
>NW_024378831.1:0-10177 GCF_016835505.1 Polypterus senegalus
AAACTTCTGCTAAAAAAAAAGTGAAACTCCAAAAGAAGAAAATCATTTAACTCTAAATATTTTAGGAATGTTTATTCATTGGAAATAAAAAAAAATTCTAAATTTTAAGACATAAGTCAAAAAATAATAGAATCCCAAATATAAATCAGTGAAGAATACATGAGTCTCCATGAGAACGGAGACCTACTGAGAGGAGAGACGAGCCAGACCTCATTCTGCAGTAGGATTCCACAGAGAGAGGAAGCAAAGTGAGCTCTCTGAGACTACGATATTGAAAGAAATTGAAATAGAGAAGCAAAAAGTGAGGTCTCTGTGAATACATAAAAGAACAGAGGGGCTATAAAGAAATAAGACATATTATGAAAACAAAGGATAATGGAAGCAAAGGGGAATAAACAGAGGACAACAAATATGTAGAGAGAGAGTCAACAAAGAGGGTGAAAAAAGTGTAGGGTGGAGAGTACACTTAAATCGACACAATGTGATTGGGGAGTGAAGGACTTCTTAAAGTTATCTTCCCCGAAGCTAAAAAACCCTAACCAGCCAGGGCCTCCTACATGTACACTTCAAAGTAGCCTTTCTAGTTGACTTTAACAATTGTGACTTAAAAATTAAATTACAAAAAAGTAACTAGACTACAACGAAAAATAATCAGATTTGAAATAAAGGATAACTTTCTATTCTATCTAGGAAATGTTTCTGAAGCTACTGAAAAAGCACAAAGCTTTGAAATGTATGGAGAACACTATTCTATCCTACTGCTAACAGAAATGTTCAAAGAGGTATCAGAAGTAAGGGCTATCGACCAAAAAGAAATTATAGACCTAATTTTGAAAGAAGAACAAATAATCCTCGCTATTTTGGAGAAAATAGAAATTATGATAACACAAAAGTGCAACATGGAGAATATTCTAAAAAAAAGTCTAAATATTTTATAGATGGGCACAGATCTAGCTAGAAAGGAATTATACAAGAGAACAAGGAGATTTAAAGGATTGGCAAGTAGATTGACAAAATGGGAGCAAAAGATGAAAGACAACAATAAAATGAGATCCTAACGAAAAAAAAGATATTTCAAACCAACTATACACCAATAAATAACCATAGAAAGAGAATAAGAAGATGTAGAAATGGATATACAACAAGTAAAAATGAGAGAAGGATGACAATAATGGAAATACAAGAAAAGGATAAAGAATACAGTAAACAGGATTAAATAACAATCAAAAAGGACAAATTGACCCAATTCAAGAAGAACAATGGAAAAATTTTGTAACAAAACCAAAACAAAAAAAAAATATTTTAAACCAAATATACACCAAGCAATAATAACAGACGTAGAATGGGAAGACATAGAATACAAGTAGAGGAAGGGAAATACAAAATAATTAAACAGAATACCTAGAAGTGTATAAGGGAATTATGCACAATTCAGAATATCACAAGATACATTAAAAATAAATGAAAAAATACAAGGATGAGTAATAGGGACACAGGAGCAAATACAAGCACAACAATAAAAAGAAACACAGGAAAAAATAGGAACACAAATACAAGAACAAGAACAAAAAGAAACACAGGGAGAAATAGAAACAAAAATTATATACAATAACAACAAAAAGTAATAAAAGAATAAGGTAAAAATAATGAAAAGAAAAAATGAAAGAGTGATTAATAGAATCTTAGACAACATTTATACCAGTAATTAACCTAAAATTTATAAAGTATAACCCCATTCCAAACAAAACTCTAAACTTAACTAATGGAAAGCTTAAACATAAGAACTACAGTAATCCCTCCTCGATCGCAGGGGTTGCGTTCCAGAACCCTCGATAGATGAAAATCCGCGAAGTAGAAACCATATGTTTGTGTAGTTATTTTTATATATTTTAAGCCCTTATAAACTCTCCCACACTGTTAACATTATTAGAGCCCTCTAAACATGAAATAACACCCTTTAGTCAAAAGTTTAAACTGTGCTCCTTGACAAGACAGAGATGATAGTTCTTTCTCACAATTAAAAGAATGCAAACATGTCTTCCTCTTCAAATGAATGAATGCGTGTCAGGAGCAGAGACTGTCAGAGAGAGACAGAGCGAGAGAAAAGCAAACAATCAAAAAATCAATAGGTGCTTTTGGGCTTTTAAGTATGCCAAAGCACCACGAGAAAGCGGCATTTTTTAGAAGAGCGTTCGTATCCTCTAGGCAAACAGCTCCTCTGCTCACACCCCCTCCGTCAGGCAGAGAGAGTGTGTGTGAGAGAGTGAGAATAGCAAACAATCAAGCACCGCGCGGGAAGCATATCGTATATCATTGAGTTTTAGTTAATACGTACTACATGCTCTGATTGGGTAGCTTCTAAGCCATCCGCCAATAGCGTCCCTTGTATGACATCAACTGGGCAAACAAACTGAGGAAGCATGTACCATAAATTGAAAGACCCATTGTCCGCAGAAATCCGAGAACCACCGTGATATACTGTATATTTAGATATGCTTACATTTAAAATCCACGATGGAGTGAAGCCACGAAAGTCAAAGCGCGATATAGCGAGGGATCACTGTAATGTCAAAAAAATAAGTGATTCTAATGTTTAAAATAAACCTAATGTTAAAAAAAATTCTTAACTGTAAAAAATGAAAACCTTAATGTTAGTCAAACCAATGTAAAAGTAACCAAAACCCTTTTGCTAAAAACAATGAAACTCTGATGTTAAAAATAATTAAAATCAAAAGCTAATAAAATTATATAAAATCACATATAGTAAAAATCCAATTAAACCAAATTTAGTAACCCTAATGTTAAAAAAACAGTGAAACTCCAATAAGAAAAAAAATGTAACTAAATGGTTTTAAAAAAAATACACACTAAATCAAAGAATAACAGAATCCTAAATATAATACAGAGAAGTACATTTGAGAAACAAGTCTGTATCAGAACAACATACAGACCTTCTGAGAGGAGAGACGAGCCAGATCTCAGTCTGCATTAGGACACCACAGTGAGAGGAAGCAAACTGAACTTTCAGAGACTTCAATATTGAAAGAAATAGAATATTAGAAAAAAACTATTTATCAAAAATGAGAAGATGAACAAAAAAGTTTAGGACAGAGAGTGCATTTGCTCGGCAAAGTTCAAGTGTGGAGGAAATGGCCTTAAAAACAGTAAATTCCAAAGTTAAAAAACCCTAACCAGCGAGATCCTCCTATGCTTCTAAGTAACCTGCATACTGTCATATGAAAAAGTTTGGGAACCCCTCTCAGCCGGAATAATTGACTCTCCTTTCAACAAAAAAGATAACCGTGGTATGTCTTTCATTTCCTAGGAACATCTGAGTACTGGGGTGTTTTCCGAACAAAGATTTTTAGTGACGTAGTATTTAGTTGTATGAAATGAAATCAAATGTGAAAAACTGGCTGTGCAAAAATGTGGGTCCCCTTGTCATTCTGCTGATTTGAATGCCTGTCACTGCTCAAAGCTGATTAGATTACAACATCAAATTGGTTGGATGAGCTGGTTAAGCCTTGAACTTCATAGACAGGAGTATCTAATCATGAGTGGTAAAAGGTATTTAAGGTGGTCAACTGCAAGTTGTGCTTTCCTTCCTTTTGACTCTCCTCTGAAGAGTGACAAGACAACATGGGATCCTCAAAGCAACTCAAAAGATCTGAAAACAAAGATTGTTCAGTCTCACGGTTTAGGGGAAGACTACAAAAAGCTATCTTGGAGGTTTAAATTGTCAGTTTCAACTGTAAGGAATGGAATCAGGAAATGGAAGGCCACAGGCACAGCTGCTGTTAAGCCCAAAAGGTCTGGCAGGTCAAGAAAAATACAGCAGTGGCATATGAGCAGGATTGTGAGAATGGCTACAGACAACCCACAGATCACTTCCAAAGACCTGCAGGAACATCTTGCTGCAGATGGTGTATCTGTACATCATTGTACAATTCAGTGCAATTTGCACAAAGAACATCTGTATGGCAGGGTGATGAGAAAGAAGCCCTTTCTGCACTGAGGCCACAAACAGTCGCTTGTTGTATGCAAATGCTCATTTAGACAAGCCAGATTAATTTTGGAACAAAGTCTTTGGACTGATGAAACAAAAATGGAGTTATTTGGTCAGAACAAAAAGCGCTTTGCATGGCGGAAGAAGAACACCGCATTCCAACAAACACTTGCTACCTACTGTCAAACTTGGTGGAGGTTCCATCATGCTGTGTGGCTAGTTCAGGGACTGGGGCCCTTGTTAAAGTCGAGGGTCAGATGAATTCAACCCAATATCAACAAATTCTTCAGGATAACGTTCAAGCATCCGTCACAAAATTGAAGTTACGCAGGGATTGGATATTCCAACAAGACAATGACCCAAAACACAGTTAGAAATCTACAAAGGCGTTCATGCAGAGGGAGAAGTACAATGTTCTGGAATGGCCGTCACAGTCCCCTGACTTGAATATCATTAAAAATCTATGGGATGATTTGAAGCAGGCTGTCCATCAAATTGAACTGAACTGGAGAGATTTTGTAATGAAGAAATGGTCAAAATACCTCCATCCAGAATCCAGACACTCATCACAGGCTGTAGGAGGACATCGTCTAGAGGCTCAACTAAGTATTGATGTCATATCTCTATCGGGGTGCCCACATTTATGCACCTGTCTAATTTGGTTATGTTTTCTGTTAATCCAATAAACTTAATGTCACTGCTGAAATACTAGTGTGTCCATAAGGCATGGCATATATTAAAAGTTGCTACTTTAAAAGCTTCGCCAATGATAAACAAAAATCCAAAGAATTAAGAGGGGCTCCCAAACTTTTTCATATGACTGTATATTCCCTAAGATTAAAAAAACTTGACAACTAATAACACTATAAAGACACTTAAAAATTGAAATGGATTTTTTTTTCTTTTCTAACTTCTGGCAAAAAAGGCCACTGAGGAATTGCAATGAAGCAAGATAGATGTCTGGCAAACACTATTCTATCCTTTTCTAACTTTTCTTTAAAATACCCTAACTACATAAATATAAATACAGTAAATACAAAAAATAAAGAATAGGAAAGGACAACTAGTGCATAAAATAAAATTAGCAGATTACAGCAAAATGTACTGAAAGAACAATAATTTTACATATTATAACAGAAAATTAACAAAAAGGTATCAGAAATAAGGGATCTGGACCAAAAAAAATTATAAATCTAATTTTGAAAGAAGGACAAATAATCTTAGCTGTTTTGGGGAAGTGGAAATTATAGTAACATGAGTGCAAGAAAAAGAATTTTCTGAAAGTAAGAATATTAAACATTTAAGGACAATGAAAAATTGTTATAAAGGAATCACGTCAATAACATTTAAAAGGCAAATAAATAGTCTGAAGTCCCTAATAAGACCAGCATATGCGGAAAAGAAAATTTAGGAATGCATAGGGGCGAATGCTAAACTTGGGATATAAATACAACAGAGATACTCACAAAACACTACAGTAAAAAGAAAATGTGTAAAAGAGACCAAATAGATAATGAAAACAGAACCAGAATGGAACCAATATTGGTTGATAGCCATAAAATGGCTAGAAAGGAATTATACAAGAAAAGAAGGAGATTTAAATCAAAGGATTAGCAAATTGGCAAAATTGGAACAAAAGTTGAAAGACAAAAATAAAGACAAATTAAATCCCAGATATATGTAGACAAAAAACACAATTTACGAGAACACTAACATCAAAAATACTAATTCAGAAAGAAAAAAAACAGTATGGAGCAGAAACAGAGGGAGACTCCATTCATTAAACACAAGTCTTACAAACTCTAATGAAAACCCATGAACAGCAAATAAAAGAATGGTTTAGAGAATTAGGGGAAGGGAAGGGGAACGGCATTTACCAAAAAGACAAAGAAAAAATTCAATTACATGGGAATCAAAACAGGCAAAGAAAATGAAACATTGAGATATTTTAACCCAACTTTACACAAGAAATGACAATCGGAGAAAGAGAATCAGAAAAAGTAGAAAAGCAAAAGTGTGAAGAGGCTATACTAACACCCGAAACAGAAATGAGAGGAGGACAAGAAATAATGAAAATGCAAGAAAAGGAGAAACAATAGTACAAAGAGGAAACTAGGTTAAATAAGAATCAAAAAGGATAAATTCAAGAACAAGGAAAACCAAAACAAAAAAATAAGATTACAAATTATTTTAAATCAACTATACACCAAGAGATGATGACAACATAGAATGGGAAGACATAGAAACGCCATCACAGGAAGGGAAATACAAAAGAGTTAAACAGAAATTAGGGGAACGATTGAATAATGACCTACTACAAATGTATAAAGAAATTACACAAAATTCAGAAAAATATCACAACATACAGATGAAGTAAATGAGAAAACAGCAGCACAAATTGTAGTGACACTGGAGCAAATACAAAATTTAAAAATAGAAACAAATATACAAGAACAACAAAAATTAATAGAAGAACAAGAAGGTAAAAGAAGATACAAAATCCAAAAACATAAAGAAATGCTAAAATTGGAAATAATACCCATAGGAAAAAATAAGGCACCTACACCCTAAAAGAGAAATAATCAAAAGAAAAAAGAGTGATTAACAATACTATAGATTCAGAGGCTATGATTCTTTTAATGTAAAATTTACTTAGTGTAAGCCCATCTCAAATGAAAATCTAAACTTAAATTAATGGAAAACCTAAGAATTGAAACCCTAATGTTAAAAATTAATAACTCATAATTAAAAAGATCCATCCGTGATGTTAAAAATAACTTATTTCTAAGCCTAAAAAAATGAAAACCCCAAATTTATACTTGCATTTAACTTATTAAATATAACCCCCTTTCCATACAAAACTCTAAACTTAAAAATGAATTCATAGAAAGCCTAAACTTAAGAATTGAAGAAACAAATGCTAAAAAATGTAACCCTGTTAAAAATAGAAAACCCTAGTGATAAAAATAAAATATTTAAAAAAATTAACCCTATTAAAAAAATTTTTATTAAAACACTAAGTTCAAACCAATGCAAAAACAATCAAGCCCTAATGCTAAAAACAGTTAAACCCTGATGTTAAAAACAGCTACAACCTAAACCTAATTAAATTATATAGTCACATATAATAAAATAAAAATAAAATATAATAACCCTTACGCTAAAAAAGTGAAACTCCAAAAGAAGAAAATATTTTAAGATTTTTTTTCTAAATATTATAATACATTAAGTCAAAGAATAGAATCCTCAATATAATACAGAGAACACATGAGATATCAGTCTGTATGAGAACAACATCGAGACATATGGTAAGGAGAGACGAGCCAGACATTAGTTTGCATTAGGACACCACACTGAGAGGAAGCAAACGGAGCACTCTGAGAGTACAATAATGAAAGAAATGCAATATTAGTAAAAGCAAAGATGGAATTTATAAGAAAAGCGGGGAAAAGTGTAGGGCGTTTTAGTATATTTGCTCAAAGTTTGAGTGGGGAACAAACAGCCTTTCAAAGCTGTTACTTCCAAAGTTAAAAAACCCTAACACTAATAAAAATTTAAGATTAAAAAACAAATCATTAAAGAATTTGGTTAAGCATTAAATTAATTCTATTCAAAAGGAGAAAGTAATTTACTTTTAATCCAAGTCAGAAAGGTGCACAAGCATAACATATGGGGCTTCAGACTGGAAGGAGGTCATTCTACATCAAGACACCATAGGGATAGGTAGCAAAAAGTGAGCTCTCTGCTAATACACATAAGAACAATGAGAATGTAAAAGAGAATGAGCAGAACACAAGGAAGATGTAAAGAAAGTAAACTAAGAGTATGAAAAAATAAGTGGTTTGGAGAGTACACTTGAATCGACAGTGTGAGTGGGGAGTGGAGGACTTCTTAAAGTTGTTTGGTCCAAAGCTAAAAAAAAACCCTAAACAACTAGGGCCTCCTACGTCTCTAAGCAGCCTTTCTAGTTGACTTGAATAATTTGGACTTAAAAATTTAAAGTATAAAAAAACAAACAATTAGATTTGAAGTAAAGGGTAACTTTCTATTCTGTTTAGGAAAAATGTGTCTTTGTCACAAGCATTATGGAGGTCTGTCCGTCTCTATACTGATGGGGGAAGTGAAGTCTCACGAAGCACCGAAATCTTTGAAGCAATTGTGTCGGAAATCGGGTGGAAGCATCACAGCATTTGACCCTCAGCTCTCTACTCTCTCCTGGCCATTTGCACATTACAATACAGTATAATACACTTTATTTTTATATAGCCCAAAATCACACAGGAAGTACCGCAATGGGCTTTAACAGGCCCTGCCTCTTGACAGCCCCTCAGCCTTGACTCTCTAAGAAGACAAGGAAACTCTCAAAAAACTTTGTAGGGAAAATGGAAGAAACCTTGGGAAAGGCAGTTCAAAGAGAGACCCCTTTTCTATGTAGGCTGGGCATGCAGTGAGGTGTCAAAAGAAGGGGGTCAATACAATACACAGAACAAATTCTCAGTACAGCATAAAAATAAACTTTTTAGAAGTACGGTGCAGAATTTAACAGTAGATGATATCACATAATAAGATTTGGATATTTTTAGAGTCCTGGAGACCGCATCCATCAATCTGCCTCCCCCATTTGGCCATTCCACGGCTAAAAACAGTACTGGGCCAGTCAATCCAATGAAAGGACCCCTCTTTCCCATGATTCCTGTGATCCTCCATCAGGGATGACTTTACCATAGGCAGGCAAACAACTTGGCAGGTGGGCCGTGGCACCAAGTGCCACATTTGAGTACCGAGAAGAGAAATAGAATAGGTGAGGGTTAGTATTCAATTATAATTATCATGTTACTTATGTTTTAGTGCTAATGACTAACAACAGAGATGCAGTCTGTACAGTTAATCAGCAGCTCTAGTCAGGATATGCTAAACTGAAGTAGTGAGTCTTCAGCCGGGATTTAAAGGCTGAGACCAAGGGGCATCTCTTATAGAAGCAGGAAGACCATTCCACAGTTTAGGGGCCCTGTAACTAAAAGCTCGACCTCCCACTGTTATTTTATTAATCCTTGGAATCCTAAGCAGACCGGCATCTTGAGATCTTAATGTGCTCAGGTTTGTAAGTCATGATAAGTTCAGACAAGCAAGTCAGACCTTGGCCATTTAATGCTTTATATGTTAAAAGGAGGATTTTGAAATCTGCCCTAAACTTAACTGGGAGCCAGTGTAAGGATTTAAGAACTGGAGTTAAGTGTTCGTATTTTCTTGTTCTTGTAATAATTCTTTTAGCCACATTTTGGATTAACTGGAGGCTGTATGAGAACAGTTTGAACAGCCAGTGAACACCGCATTGCAGTAGTCAATCCTACTAGAGATAAATGCATGAATTAATTTCTCACAATCCTGTTTATTTAGAAAGCGCCTTAATTTCCTAACATTTTTAAGATGGAAGAAACATGTTTTGGACAACTTTGTAATATGCTTTAAATGACATGCTAGAGTCAAAGATAACTCCTAGATTGTGGGCTGATTAAGTAAAATTAATTGGGATTCCAACTGAGTTAAATGACAAAATATTGCTGTGATCAGCGTCATTCCCTCCAACAATTAACATCTCTGTTTTATCTGTATTTAAAGACAAGTAGTTCTCATTCATCCATTCCTTTAATTCACTAACACAACTAATTAAAGACAACATCGGAGAAACTTCATTTGATTTAAATGAAAGGTATAACTGGGTGTCATCTGCATACAGTGAAAATTAACATTATGTTTCCTAATGAGAGATCCCAGTGGAAGCATGTAAAGTGAAAACAGTAAAGGTCCCAGTACTGAGCCCTGCGGACACCATATTGAACTTCTGTGTATAATGATGGAGAACTGTCAGCACATTTCTGTACATATTGAAATCGATTTGATAAATAAGAACTGAACCAAGCGAGCACGGGCCTGTAAGCCCAACATCATTTTCTAACCTGTGCAGTAAAATAGAATGGTCAATGGTGTCAAATGCTGCACTTAAGTCCAACAACATAATTACAGTGGAGTTTCCTTCATCAGAGGATATCAGAATGTCATTTACAACCCGTGTTAGTGCCGTTTCTGTACTATGACCAGTGCGAAAACCAGACTGGAATTTCTCAAATAAATTGTAATGCGTAAGGTGTGACTGAAGCTGACTCTACTTAG
>NW_024378832.1:0-31194 GCF_016835505.1 Polypterus senegalus
ATCATTTTGGGGTTTTTCCCTGCTGTTTTGGGTTGGCTTCTTTGGGGATCTTTGTCGCAAATTTTCTGGTGGTGCCACAGCAAGTGGTGGAGGAAATTATTTAAGAAAACTCTTTCAGTTGCTAGTTTTGTTGAGTGAAAAAAATGCCTAATGTGCCTCAAAAGTCCACTGACATAGATCACCTTCACAGGTATCTATGCGACCCCTGCATTTTTTTGGGATAATCAATTCCTGTTGAATGGAGCAATAGGGGGTTAAACTAAACATCTTCCCAAACTGACCATATGGGAGGGGACATGCATAACTGGGGTTAAATTTTGGGGTCACAAAATTTTTTCCTTTCTGTCTCTTGCATTTGAGTGCAACATCAGAAAACTATTGAAGGAGATTTTTCCGCGGGGGGGAATGATTGAATGTCAGTTTGGAGGAATTTGCAGTGACTGTTTTCTTTCTTTTTTCCGGGAACAACTTTTTTTGTGTTTGATTGATTAACTATAACATGTTTATTTTTTACCAACTGTGCCTAAAATTTTTTAGTTTGATTTAGGTTTTTTACTTGTTGTTTTGACTTCTTTGCTGTATCAACTAAAACTGAAAATAATGACAGGCAAACAGTATCTGTAAAAATGAAAATTTTAAAAAATTTGAACCCCCTGGAAAGTATCAGTTTTTTAAATTTAATTATTTTTTGTTTCATTTACCTTTCATGTAAATGTTTTTGGGGGAAAATTTTAAAAAATGTATGTTTTTTTTTTCCCTTTTTGGTATAGTTTCCCCAATGCTTGTGATAGTATAACATTAAAAAAGTTTGGGACGTAAAAAACAAAAAAGCACCATTTTTGGGACTCTTTGTTTTTGATTTACAAAACCAGGGGCTACAACCAGTGGGTCCTCCGGTCCCAAAAAGAAAGCCCCTTTTTTCCCCCATCCCGGCTTTTCCCAAAACCTTAAAGGGGGATGCGGCATGGAATTTTTGAGATGCATAGGTCAGACGGAGAAGTATCATCCTTGGGAAAAACAGACTACATCAAAGGGGCTACCTCGCTGAAACCCCACTGAGATATGGATGTTTTTTTTCAAAGAAAAAAGGAATACAAAAAACTCTTCAACGGTTTAACGGTGGAAAAACCAGTGGCGGACACCCTGGGGTTCAGCCCGGGCCAGCGCCCTAAAAAAAAATGGAAAGGCGTTTTTTCAGGGCACTCACCCCGGGGACACTAGGGCAGCTCCTGGCCAGAAACCCCCGGTTTCCCCCAAAGCATACTAGAAGGGCAGTCTGTTTCCACCGGGGTCCCGGGGTTTTCGGGAGCTCATAAGAACTTGGGACTATTTGTTGAAAACCCCAAAGTCGCTGAGCACGGGGATGGAACCCCGGTAAAGAGAGCCGGGGGTTGGGGGGTTGGGTGGGTACGGGAGGGGAGGATTTTGTTTTTGATTTTTTTTTAAATTTTTGGGTTTTGGAGAATTGTGGCAAGTGTGGTGCTTTGTCCCTGAAGAAAAAAAATTTTAAAAATTTTTTTGGTCCTTTTTACGGTGTGTCATAGGCGTCTGTCTGGGGGGTTTCACGGGAAACAGCGTACCCCCACTCAGATATGCAGATCCCAACCAGCAAACACTTCGGGGGAAAATGGTCCTTTTGGGGGCCACTGATATTTTAATGTGGACCCCAATTTTTTTATATTTTTTGCTCTTGACTGGCAGGATGGTCTCAGGTTCCCAGGGCAAGGTCCATCAATTTCTTACCTTCACCCCCTGATCCTGGTTTGAGCGCAACTTGGAATTTTATGGACCAGGACACCCCCCCCTGTTCTGGGGCAGCCCGGGATTTCTCTGAGTGGGTCATGCCGGGGGACATCTTTAAATACATGTTTCAACCAACAATCAACTTAAAGAAAATAAAATTTTAAAGATGTCCTGTCAATAGGTAGGCTTTTACCCGTACAGGGGGGATCTAATGAGTGAAAACGCTTTGGACTCCCACAACTAATTTTTTGCCAAAAGGGATTCTATTCCTAAAAAACTTTAATTAAGGCTTTTAAACCTTTTTTACAAAATTTTTTTAAAAAATTTTTTTAAAAAATTTTATTTGTACAAATTTCTTCTGTTTTTTTTTTAAAGACCTCTCCCCAATTTAAAGGCAAAAAAGTTGGGGGTTTTTTAATGGTTTTTTTTTTTTTTTTTTTCCCCCCCCCCCCGTCTTTTTTTTTATTAATTTTTTAAAAATTTTTTTTTAAAAACCCAACTTTTTTTCCCAAAAAAAAAAAATTTTTTTTTTTTTTTTTTTCAAAAGTTTTTTTTTAAACAAAAAAATGACTACTTTGCATCTCATTTTGGACAAATACGAACATAAATAAACACCAATTTTGTTCCAGATTAAGAGGTAAAACAGGATTTTGAGTTTATTAAAAAGAACATCAAAAAAAGGCAGGTGGTTAACTTGCAAACTATATTGTATATCTTATATATTTTCCAAACTAAAAGAGCCAAGCAAAGGGGGGCAGCCACCCAAAGTTGTTTACCAGCAAAATTGAAAAAAGATAGCACTGATGTGCACAAATAGGGCAAATTAGCGAGGGGGCAGGTAAAAAATGCGGCTTTAAAGGCCAGTTTTGGAAAAAACATCAGAGGAACCCAGAACCGGGGGGTTTATCCATACATGGACCCGGGAAATGAAGCAAGGGTCTGAAAAATTGTCATCATCAGGGGGGAATTTCCCCGTCTGCAAAAAAAGGGCAGTGCCTCTGCCCCCCCTGGTTCTCTGAATTATCCCCATTCAAGCCTTTTTTGCTGCCTCCCGAAATATATATTATATACAGTCATATGAAAAAATTTGGGGAACCCCCCAGCCCCCTAATCGCCCCCTTTCAAAAAAAGTGTGGTATTTTTTTCATTTCCTAGGGAAAATCAATACTCGGGGTTTTCCCAAAAATTTTTTGTGAACAATATTTAGTCAATAAAATTAAACAAAAAAAACGGCAGTAAAATGTGGGGCTCCTGTAATTTTGCTGATTTGAATGCCTGTCCCGGTTTAAACTGCGTTTAACTGAAGGGAAAGGGATCAGGAAATGGGAAATCCACAGGCACAGTTTCTGTTAAACCAACCCAGCAGGTCTGGCAGGCCAAAAAAAATACAGGAGCAGCATATGCAGGGCAGGATTGCAAGAATGGTTACAGACAACCCAGATCACCTCCAAAGACCTAGTAGTACATCTTGCTGCAGATGGTGTATCTGACATCGTTCTACAATTCAACAATTTGTACAAAACATTGTATGGGGGGTGATGAGAAAAAGTTCTTCTGCATTCCCCTACAAACAAGTCGCTTATTGTATATAAATGTTCATTAAGACAAGCCAGATTTATTTTGAAACAAAGTGCTTTGGAGCGAGAGAAAAAAATTTAATTATTTGGTCATAAACCAAAAGTGCTTGGATGGTGAAGAAGAACACCGCATTCCAAGACAAACACCTGCTACCTCCTGTCAAAAAGGTGGAGGTTCCATCATGCTTTGGGGGAGTGTGGGAGTTCAGGGACTGGGGCCCTTGTTTAAAGTCGAGGCGGATGAATTCACCCAGTATCCCAAAAAATTCTTCAGGATAATGTTCAATCATCAGTCACAAAGTTGAAGTTACACAGCGGTTAGATATTCAACAAGACAAGACAATGACCCAAAACACAGTTCAAATCTACAAAGGTATCCATACAGAGGGAAGTACAATGTTCTGGAATGGCCGTCCAGTCCCCTGACTTGAATATCATGAAAATCTATGGGATGATTTGAAGCAGGCTGTCCATCAAATTGAACTGAACTGGAGAATTTTGTATGAAGAATGGTCAGAAATACCTCCATCCAGAATCCAGACACTCATCACAGGCTATAGGAGGACAGCGCTCTAGAGGATCAAGAGCAAAAGGAGGCTCAACTAGTACTGATGTCATATCTCTGTTGGAGGCTCAAATGTATGCACCGTCTAATCTTTTGTTATGATGCATAGCATATTTTTGGAATCCAATAAACTAATGTCACTGCTGAAATCCTACTGTTTCCATAAGGCTAGTTGTATATTAACACTAGAATTACCAGACTCTACTAAAAACTCGTTCCACCTAAACTGCTTCTTAAATGCCTTCAAACCTCTCTCTGCCAGCGCCCTTTTTCTTCTAAATTGCTGATAAAGAGAAGCTTGGAGCACCGGCTATTCCATCCCCCACCAATTTAGGAACATGCTCGAACTTCAGCTTGATTGGTATCTGGGAGTGAAGTGGAGTTTTAGAGTGGAAATAATAGTGTTGTTTGGAACACACATTTCATGTCTGTTCCGTTCTACAGTAATCTGTGTTTTATATATTTTTATATTCTAGTAGTAGATGACAAAATGTAGGCATAAACTATATAATGTAATGAAGCCAAGTCCAAATAGCAAAGAAACATTTTCACAAGAATAACACAATTGTGCTTTTATTCAAAATATAACTGTAGAACAAAAGCTCGCCTTAACATGCGACATTGATAGCACTTTATTGTAACTGCCTCTGTGGTTCAATAGACTCAGCCCCTGCTTGGGAATCAAGAGGTCACGAGTTCGATCCTGCACCCCTCTGTTTTTAGAAGTAAACTGCTCTTAGTCTTACTATTTTAGAATAAAAGCATACATTTGATTTCAGTCTGTCAGCCGGTGCAATTTATGATCCTTGTAAATGTTAGCTTTTTTATTCACTTTTCATTCTCTCAGTCGCGTTCAGAATCAATCCATACAACCCCATCTGACACGGCTGTTTTCACTAAACGCTTATAGCTCTGCAGTGTACCACGATGCATACTACCCCACCCCCGGTTCTGACACACAAGCATGAAGCTGCCTTCTTCGATCTCATTGTCACTTGCTTTTATTTTTTCAGTTTTATTGAGTGTTCCTGCCAGTCCCCGCATGTTGCTGTATGCTGTTTCTTTTGAAACTCCGGGGAACAGAAAAGAATGGAAAAGAGCAGTAACCCCCCTATAGCAATCATAACCTCCCCATCTCCCCGTTGGTTGGAACATATTTTGGGTTGAAAAGTATAAAAAGTCGAAATTCAAGTGCACTTTTTCCCCCATCTTTTCCTGTAAGAAGCAATGAAACACAATTCTCTCTATGCTGTGGTTTCTTACCCCCCTAAAAGGGGCTTTTAACATTTTGGGCATTTTTTTACTATTTTTTGAAAACGAAAAAGCGCCCAGATCAGGTGTGAATTTTGGGGAACGGGAAAATTTTTCCCTGATGGGGATTTCCCCAGGAAAAAATTCCCGTTCAGGTGCTAAATTAAATTTAATAAAAACCAAGCACAGAGAGGTGTGTCCCGGGCAACAAGTACCGTTTGAAAATGTGGGAAAGGGGCCCGGTCCTTGGGTGTGTGGGAATAAAATAGCCCGGAATGAAAATCAGCACTTCTTAGCATTGCACCATAAAAACTGCCTTATAAATTTCGCCTACTGAAACCCTTTTTTTTTTTTCCCCGGTTATACGGTAGTTTGAAAAAAAGTGCACTTTTTTTTGTTTGCGAAATAAAAGTGTCTCTTACTTTTCTTGGCATTCCCGTGTTTTTTTGAGCACTCAGGTTTGGTGCATCTTTATGTGAAAAAAACCGTGTAAAGAGGGGGTTGTATGGTTTTGATTCTGAATCGACTGAGAAATGAAAAGTAAAAAAAATAACCTTTACAAGGACCCCAAATTGCCCCAGCTTTTTGGACTGAAATAAAAATTTAATGTTTTTTATTCAAAAAAGAAAGGGGCTAAAACAGTTTCTTCTCAAAACAGGGGGTGCGGGTTGGAACTTGACCTCTTGACTCCCAAGGGGGGGCGGGAGTCTATTGAACCCCGGGAAGAAATTTAAAAAAAGTGCTGTCAAATTGCATGTTAAAACTTTTTTTTCTAATTATTTTTTTTTGAATAAAACCCCAAATTGTGTTATTCTTGGAAAATGTTTTTTTGCCTTTTGGGGATTTTGGGTCATACACTTTTGGTTTATCCCTTTTGAAATAAAAAAAAAAACGTTTTTTTTAACAATGTTTTGGGCCCCAGATTCGGAAACGGAACAGCCCGGGAAATCGTTTTAAACCAATCTATTATTTCCCCAAAATTTCCCTTCCCCCCAAAAAACCGAAAAGGAAGGGGCCTTTTTAAAAGGGGGAATAAACGGCTGAATTTATCGCCGGGAAAAAGGGGCCGGGCCCGGAAAGGTTAAAGGTTTAAAAAAAACCCAAAAAATGGGGAATTTTTTAAAAGGCTCTTGTAATTCGGTTTTTAAAAAAGGAAGTTATTTTTAAAACTCAAAATGATAAAAAAAAAATCAAAGGGTAAAGGGGTTCTGAAATTTTTTCATACAACTTTTTTATATATATATATATATATAAAATTTTAAAAACATCGGGAAAAAATTTTCCCCAAAGGCCCCCTTTTTCCAAATTTTTTTTTATTACAGCCTTTTTCCCAAATGGAAAAACATTTTTTTTGGTTGGGGGGTTTTTGGGCGTTTTTGGGCGGGTTGGGTTTGGGATTTTAATGTTTTGGGAAAAGGGGCACACATGTCTATAAAAAGGTCCCAGTTGACAGTTCATGTCAGAGCACAAACCAAGCATAAAATTAAAGGGGTTTTTGGGGGCCCCCGGGAAATTGTCTCAAGGCAAAAAATCTGGGGAAGGTTACAGAAAATTTCTGCTGCTTTAAAAGGCCCAAAAAAGGCACAGTGGCCTCCATCATTTGTAAGTGGAAGAAGTTGAAACCACCAGGGGGCCTTTTATGTATAATCCGTGCGTGGGGAAATTTTAAATCTAACATGGGTGGGACAAAAGCGAAATGTACTTCGCCGGAAAAAAACCCGATGCGGGGGTCTTTCGTGCTCAACCTTCCCCGTTCTTCCCCTCCGTCCCCATCAGCGTGAAAACTAAATTTTGTTTCCACATTTGCGCCCAAATCCTCCCCAAAATTTCCCTTTTTTGAATATCAAATCAATATAAATGCCCTTTAAAAAAAAGCCTTCCTTTAAAAGACAATGGGAAAAGCCGGGGAAAAAAAAATTTGGAAAACCAAGTGGAACCAAAGGGAAAAACCATTTTTTTAAAACCGGGGAATAAAAACCAACAAAATAAGTTGTCCAAAAATTGGAAGGGGTTTTTGGGAAACATAAAACTCACATCCCAAAAGTGGGGCAGGAAAATAAAAGAGTCCCCACATAAAATCGCCTTTGGAAAAGCCAAGTTTAAGCCCACCCGCGGTGTCATGGGGGCTTATTGGGTTTAACCCGAAAAAAGGCCCCGGTGGGGGAAAAAAACGGGAAATTTTCCCCCTTCAATTCGACATTTTCCCCTTTTAAAAGGGTTTTTTTTTGTCATTAGTTTGAACCTTTAAAATTCATCTTAAAAAACGTTTAAAATTTGCCAGTTTCCAAAAACACATCATAATTAAAGTAGCACGTTAAATGCTTTGTTTTTTTTATTTGATCTTCCCGTTATGTTTTTCTATTTTGTGAATCACTCCCTTTTCCAAACCGGCCCCTTCCCCCAACTGGAAAGAGTCCCTTACTTCGTGATATTACAGCTCGAATAACTAAAATACTGAATGTATCGGTTCATTTTGGGTGGGTTAAAGCCCTTTTTTTAAATATTTAAAATTTTGAAAAAATTTTTGGGGAACTCAGGGGGCTCTAAGCGGGGGACTTGGGAGGGAAAAAATCGGTGGCTCCTTGGGTCGAATGTCAATTTTGGTATCTTTACGATGGATGGTCTTGTCGTTGTTTGGAAAATCCCCCTGTCTCAAACCACCGACGTTTAACTTTGCGGGGTTTTAATGCGTTTTTAGCTTTTTGTTTTTTATCTTTCTGTTTTTTATTCAATATATATTCGCATAGCCCTCCTGCAGTCAATGCTTTTTTTTCTAGTAACCCGATGCCCCAAATCAGCTCTGTAATAGGCGTTAAGCCATCCCCGTAAGCTTAGCGGGATTTTTTCAAAAACGTTTTAAACATTGAAAAATATCTTAGGGGAATGCGTTTAATTATTCTATCCTTAAAAACCTCCCATGAAGAATATGTTATTTAAATGAAGTTAAAGTTTTATCTGTATAATTTAACAAACATATTTTTGCTGCATTTCACCTTAAAAATGAAATATAGTATTAAATACCCCTTTATAAAAGTGGGTCAGGTTGTGGAATTATAACTGTAATTAAGTTTACAATTTGGGGGATTGTACTTATAAGTCCCCAACAGTTCTAAAAAGGGGCACTTGATTGGCTGCATTTAAAGTTCTTTTGGGGTTAAAAATGTTTTTGGTTTTAGGTTTCCCTTACGAGCTTTGAAACTTTTCCCTGGCAGAGACAAACTTTACAATGCCTTTTACGATAATTTCTCTTTCCGATCAGCTGCTGCTGGTTCACCTCCCGATCAGTGATATAAATACTCCGAGTGGTGCAGTGGGGAAATATGGAAAAAATGATCCCGCTGGAGCTCCCAACGGGAAGGGGCGAAAGAAAGAAGAAGGAAAAATGGTTTAAAAACGCTAAACAGTTATGGCATTTTTGGGAAAACTAGGGTGTTCCCCGGACCATTATATTTTACGAGTTAATTACAATCAGATCTTAAATAATAAACAATTGCGGTTGGTTTCTGTGTATTTATAAAACCCCCGTCATGAAAAAATGGTAATCACACAAAAACCGTGGGACTGCTTTGGCGGGTGGGTCCCCAGTTTGCAAAACCGGGCGGAGAACTTTCGTGCGACAAGACGAGGGACCGTGGAAAGGGTGCGTGGGTTTTAGAAGTGTGGGTTTTTTACATCCCGATTTTTACGTGGAAAAGTTCCACATCATTTCTGTGCGTCCCCCGTTTTTGGGGCCTCAGGACTCTTGCTGAAATTGACCATCCTGAAATTCCCAGGAAAAGGGGGGGCCAGTCAGGCAGGTGACCAAGAAACCCATTAATTTTACCTTTTCCCGAGCTCCCGGGTCCTCTGTGGAGGGGAAACTTCCGAAGGACAACCCTTCTGCAGCAATCCCCCAATCAGGCCTGTATGGTAGAGTGGCCGAAAGGAAACCACTCCTTAAAATAAAAACCACAGGGGGCCGACCCCGGGGTTTTCCAAAACATCGAAGGACTCTCGGCCATGAGAAACTTCCTGGTCTGATGAGACAAATGGAATCTTTGGTGTAAATGCCAGGGGGTCACATTTGGAGAAAAAAGGCCACCGCTCATCACCCCGGCCAATACCATCCCTACAGTGAAGCATGGTGGGGCGGGATCCCGGAAATGGGGGACTAGTCAGGATAAAGGGAAAAACGGCTGCAGCAATGTACAGAGACATCCCGGATGAAAACCTGCTCCAGAGCGCTCTTTACCTCAGACTGGGGTGACGGTCATCTTTCAGCAGGACAACACCTAGCACCAGCCAAGATATCAAAGGTTGGCTTCAGGACAACCCTTTAATGTCCTTGGTGGCCCAGCCAGAGCCCAGACTTGAATCCGATTGAACATCTCTAGAGATCTAAAATGGCTTGGGACCCAGCCCATCCAACCTGATGGAGCTTGAGAGGTGCTGCAAAGAGGAATGGGCAAACTAGCCAAGGATAGGTGTGCCAAGCTTGTGGCATCATATTCAAAAAAACTTGAGGCTGTAATTGCTGCCAAAGATGCATCGACAAAGTATTGAGCAAAGGCTGTGAAAACTTATGTACATGGATTTTCAGTTTTTTATTTTTAATAAATTTCCAAAACCTTAAGTAAACTTTTTTCACATTGTCATTATGGGTTGTTGTGTGTAGAATTCGTGGAAAAATAAATTTAATCCATTTTGGAGTAAGGCTGTGACATAACAAAATATGGAGAAAGTGATGCGCTGTAATACTTTCGGGGATGCACTGTATATATTCACATATATATATATATTATATATATATATATATATATATATATATATATATATTTTTATATATGTACACGCTGCAGTAGGGATGGACGGCCCTTTAAATATGTTCGGAAGACATAGCCAGCAGGAGTGGCGAGGTACTAACCTTTCCCCTTTTTGTTTCTTACAAACAGTGACCCTGACAAGCCAGCCCGGGGCACAGGCCTTCAACTTCTGGAGCAAAATGGGGCGTTGGTTATGGCCCGAGGTTTCCCCAAGCCTGGAAGGTGGTAGAACAGGTGGCCTGTGAAGGCCTGGTCAACCCTATGCCCAGTTTCCTCGCCCCAGCAGGTCCGGCGGCATCCTTTCGGGATATGCAGGGTCTCCTGGAAGTCCTCGGGCCAGTGGGTCCCCCCGGGCCAGGGGGTCGGAAAGGCAAGCTCGAGGGGAAAACCCACAGGGACGTGTTGCCACCCCTGAGCCCACTCGACGCGCTGCGGGCGCAAACCAAAGAAAGCCGGGCCCCCCCGCAATTTCAAGTGTGGTGATGTCGCCATCTGCTACTTCGTTCGCTAAACACGGAGCCTATGAACTGCACTTGGGCTACAACAGAGGTACTGTGCCCGTACCTCGGCAAGTCCTACACGGGGTGGTGTTAGTAAATGGGCACTATTGGTGGGTTTGTTTGATTCTGGCAGCAACATAACCAATGTCACTGGGTTATGTTATACTGCAACAGTGGCTAAAAGCTATCTGTTTCCCGGGAGCTCACAGGATTCACTGATTGAGCCCGACATTTTTCACGCACCGGAGTTATCATCCCGGGGAGACCCTATAGACTCAGTGGAACTTGAGGTTCAACGGATGTTGGACATGGATATTGTTAAAGAGAGCCATAGTCCCTGGTCCAGTCCTATTGTCCTTGTTTCTAAGCCCGACGACTCCTGGAAATTTTGTAATGACTTCAGACGTCTAAACCAGGTCTCCAAGTTCGATGCCTACCCGGATGCCCCAGATAGATGACCTTATTGAACGCTTGAGCTCAATTTTGACTACCATTGATATGACAAAAAAGGGACTGGGAAATTCCCTTAACGGCATCTACCAAGGAGAAAACCGCCTTCAGTACCGCTAGCAGACATTGGCAATATAAGGTCCTCCCATTTTGGGGCTGCAGGGGGCCCCCCACCTTTCAGCATCTGGTGGATAGAGTGCTAAAGCCCCACTAGTCCTATTGTGCCATCCTGGAGGGCGGGGTCATCCGGGAAAGGGAAGCATCTTTGCAGGTATCCACTGTCCTTGGACACTAGCAGGGGCCCGGCCTCCGATAAACCCCGTAAGTGTTTCTTTTGTCTAAAGAGGCCAAGTATTTAGGCTACCTAGGGGGACGAGGACAGGTGAAACCCAATGTTCCAAAATGACATGCTGGAATGGCCGTCCAATACCAAGAGACAGGTGCAGGCTTTTTAAGGTTAGCGGGTACTACCGCCGTTCGTGCCCGTTCTTGAAAGAGCAGCTCCCTTGACCGATTTTGAAAAAGGCCCTTTATACGTGGTAATTCAGTGACTTAAAAGGCCTAACATCGGCACCAGTATTGAGAACCCCTGATTTTGGTCTTCCTTTTATTCTCCAGCCCCGATGCTCCGGACACAGGCCTAGGCGCCGTGTTGACCCAAAAGTACGATGGTGTTGAGCCCCCGTAATGTACCCGGGAGCCAGAAACTGTTGGACCGGGAGACCAGGTACGCCGGTGGAGGGAAGCCTTGGAAATTAAGTGGTGGTGACACATTTACGTATACCTGTTGGGTTGCAATTCATTCTGGTGACTGATCACGCTGCTCTTCAGTGGATGTCACTACACAAGGAGTCAATCCCAGAGTCACCAGGTGGTTTCTGGATTTGAGCCTTACAAGGTCGCATCACTTATCGTGTGGCAACCTTCAGGCCAATGTCAATCCTCTCTAGTATTCACGCGGTTAGGTCCGCCACCTGCGGATCTGGGGCTGGGGGTCATGCGACGCTGGTAGGGGCCGGAGGGACCTTAATACGTTGGGAAGACCGCCAGCAGGAGTGGCAGGGTACTAACCTTCCCCTTTTTGTTTCTTACTGAAGAAAAGGCGACCGCCATGAGCCTCCCTCCTACAGCTTCCCGCAATATGCTATTTCCGCCCTTCCTGTCCACTACTCATGCGTCATCAATCCCATCTTCCACCACGGTTCCTACCCAGCATTCCCTCCACTTCCGCCCCCTACATAAATCCCCATGCCATCTTTGGTCGCCAAGCATACGGAATATTGTTTCATGTACTTTGACCTGTTTTAATTTTGATTGTGGATCATATTTCAGTATATTACACATACATACATAATATATATACACACACACACACATAATATATATATTTGTATGTGTATATATTGTGTTGTATATATACTAAACAAAAAGAAACCCCTTTTTCAGGACTGTGTATTTCAACAATAATTTTTTAAAAATCCAAATAACTTTACAGATCTTCATTGTAAAGGGTTTAAACAATTTTTTCCCATGCATATTCAATTAACCATAATCAATTAATTAACATGCACCTGTGGAATGGTCGTTAAGACCTTAACAGCTTACAGAAGTAGGCATTTAAGGTCACAGTTCTAAGCAGGACACTAAAAGAGACTTGCCTACCGACTGTGAAAGATGCCCAGGGTCCCCATCGGTGAACGGCATTAGGCATGCTGCAGGGAGCATGGGACTGCTGAATAAATTGCCATGTCCGCACTGTGAGGCGCCTAAGACAGCGCTCAGGGGGACAGGAAGGACAGCTGATCATCCTCGCAGTGCAAGGGGCCCGGATCTCAATCCCATTGAGCACGCCCGGGACCTGTTGGATCGCAGGGTGAGGGCTGGCCATTCCCCAGAAATGTCCAGGGAAATTGCAGGTGCCTTGGTGGAAGAGTGTTGAACATCTCACAGCAAGACGACAAATCTGGTCCAGTCCATGAGGAGGAGATGCACTGCAGTACTTCAAGCAGCTGGTGGCCCACCAAATACTGACTGGTACTTTGATTTTGAGCCTCCTTTCATTCAGGGACACATTTGTGAAACATTTTAGTTTATGTCTTATGGTGTTGACTCTTTTACTGTTCTACAAATATTTACACATTAAGTTTACTGAAAGTAAAAAAAGTTGAAAGTCAGGGTTAGGGTTAGGTTCTTTTCTTTTTTGTGCTGTTTTTTAGCCTCACTACTCACTCCTCATCACTAATTCTCCAACTTCCCGTGTAGGTAGAAGGCTGAAATTTGGCAGGCTTATTCCTTACAGCTTACTTACAAAAATTAAGCAGGTTTCATTTCGAAATTTACGTGTAAAGTCTGGGTCAACAACGTCCGCATGTTGAACTTTCTTATTTATGGCTCCATCTTCTGAAATTTGGTAGCGGGTTCCCTCGCTTAACCAAAACCAATGTACATAATTATTTCAGTGGTATGACGCCATGTGCCATATTGAACTTTACAACGTCCTAATTCTCCAACTTCCCGTATAGGTGAAGACGATATTTGGCAGGCTCATTCCCTTTTAGCTTTCTTAACAAAAGTTTAAACAGGTTTCATTTGAAATTTACGAACGGTCATAATGGTCAAATGTTTCCGCCATGTTGAACTTTTTATTTATGGCCCTATCTTCCTGAAATTTGGTAGGCGGCTTCCCGCCTATCTGAAACCAATGTACCTACTTTTTTGGTGGTATGATGCCACTGTCGGGCCCCCATATTGAACTTTCAACGGTCTTTTTTACTTATGGGCCCATCTTCAAGAAATTTGGTAGCGGTTCCCAAAGCTAACTGAATCCTACTTACGCCCCTATAATTCGCCCATAGCCTGCAGCTCGGGCACCATGTGAGGTGGATTGGGTCCCCCATCTCACGCCTCCCAGTTGTTGGCTGCCAGCCTATATAATGCTGTCCGCCCCCCGGGTCTCTACTTTTCCCTTTCCCTTTGTTTCGCCCGGATTCATGTCCCCCCTGCTGATAACTACACCCTTTTTTATTTAATCCACAGCTTCTCGCTGTTTTATTGTTCATTTATTACGATTCTAGTTATTGTGTAGGTATTTTAGACTTATTTACATTGTTCAGGTACCCATTTCCTTTATCATTCTAACCCATTCCTCATTAACATGTTCTCGAGGTGATGCCATCGATCAAAGAACTGTCACTTACCGAGTGGTTTCCATGCCCGGGAGATGGCACCGCCTTTTCCATTCTCTGTGTTACATATTGCACAGCCATATCAGGCTCACTCTTGATATCCATTGTGTCTTATTATTGAATGACTGGACAGGTTCAAGGTGTGGACTGATGACTTGGGAATAATTAGACTACACAGGAGCACTAGAGAGTCAAATGCTTAGGCCTTCACCTGTGGATCTGCATGCGAGTTGATGGCTGCCGCTGAATTGTTCGGTTTCGATTTCAAGTGATGTTATGTTTGATGTTTTGAAGTTTAAACTCTCAAAAGCTGGATGTGAGGTTATCGGTGAAACCGAGGTATGCTTTCAACGCTGACAGAAAACCCCTTTTAAATTAAAAAAAATGTGCATTTGGGGCAAATTTTCATGTGTGATTAAAACATTAATCAAGAATAATTATTACACAGCCTCTAATTAATTAGATTAATTTTTAATCAAGTCCCCCCTAATATATATATGTAGATATATATGTAGTTTATATATATATATATATATATGTGTGTATATACAGTATATATGTAGACTAGCAGGGAAAACCCGAGCGGAGAAGTAGTGTGTTAAAGAAGTTGAAAGAAAAGGACAAATTTTAAAAATAACGGATTGTTAATGTAATTGTTTTGTCATTGATATGAGTGTTGTTGTCATATCTATATATATATTATATTATATATATATATATCTATATATATATATATATATAATATATATATATATATATCTATATATCTATATATATATATATATATATTGTGACGACAGCCGGTCCCATGCCAGGCAGGGCCCCTCTGCTGCTACCCCCCGGGGAGCCATCATGGACATTGCAGTACCTTCCCCAGCGGGGGCAGTGCCCTCCCGTGGACCCCTCCTCAATCTCCCTCGTGGCTTCATGGGACATGGAGTCCACCACAGCAGCCCGGTTGGGGAGATGGGGTGGCTGCTAGGGGTGCTGGGGAACCAGCCACCACACTGGCGTTTATCAGCCCACCCAGAGGTGCAATTAAGACCAGTTGGTCAGGCACCTGGAACACTTCCAGGTGGGATAAAGGGCCTGCCTCCCAGCAATCAGGGCCAGAATTGGGAGGAAGAGGACAGGTGCCTGGGAGGTGGTGGAGCAGGAAAGTTGGTTTGTGTGGGTTTTTGTGCTTGGACTGTGTTGGGCCTGTGGGACCGGGAAGATGTGTGCCAATGGCTGAAGAAACAAAAAAAAAAGCCCAGTGTGAACACATGCCTCTCGTAGTCTGTGCCGGGTCGGGTCCTATATAGTGCCTTTATCACAAATATATATATCTATATCTATATCTATATATATATATATATATATATATATACACATATATATAAGAAAATACCGCTTGTCAGCGGAAAAGTAAAAGAAAAGGGAAAAATTTTAATAATAACGTAACATGATTGAAAATGTGATTGTTTTTCATTGCATAGTTTTGTATATATATATCTATATAATAAAAGGCAAAGCACTGACTCATCAACTTTCTAACTTCCTGTAGGTAGAAGGCTGAAATTTGGCAGGTTTCATTTCGAAATTCTAACGCATAAGGGTCATAACGGGAAGCTATTTTTCTCCCATATAATGTAATGGAGTTGAGTTGGAGAGGGCCCGTGGGCGGAGTTTCGGTGACATCATCCGCCTTCTACGTAATACGTAGAGAACAAGGAAGACCTCCAAACAGCTGAGCAAAGACGCCATTTCACAATTGAGAAGGCAGAAAAAGATTATAAACAAGTGATGCATACAAGGTATTCATAAATACAAGCATATTCATAAGCACAGCTACTGCGAAAAAAGCAGGCGGGGAACCGTAAGTTTATATTAAATTAAGTTCATAGACAGGCTGCCACTGCGTTGTAATTTAGTGCCTGCCCATATAAGGCCCCATCAGCGGAACCCAATACAAACACTGCCGCTAAATATTCACGGGTGAAGGACTGTGCTTATGCAGAGGAAGATGAGATGGTCAGGGTGGAGTTTGGCACAAACTCATTGAAACTCGAGAGAAACTTTTAAGTCCCGGGTCTTAGCTGACATTCACAGATGGCACCAGCACAGCTGGGAACCTTCGATGCAAGAACACCGTGCTCCGGGAACGGGCGCGTGCACAGAAAAAAAGCAACAGTTCCAAAGAGTGCTGAACAAAACCCAATTACACAATTGAAAAGGGCGCAAACAAATATGAAGGCCTGATACATACAATCATATTCAAAAGTGCAGCTACGCGAAACAAAGCACACGGTGGAAAAAGTGAATGCCCCGCTAAAAGAGACATTTTAAAAAAAAAAATACCCGTGCATGCAGTTTGTCACATCTCAGATAAAGGGGAAAGGGCGAGCTGTTTATTGATGCAGTAAGAAACTAATCGATGAATGAAACCTGTTATCTTTACAACGATTGACAAACACGGAATGTAACTTGAACACAACACATCCTACAAATACGACCCTGATTGAAACAAATAATGATAATCAAACCCTTTGATGACAGCAACATTCAATAACACTCACAAAACAATTACTGTATATTGACAATCATGTTACGTTATTTTTAAAATTTTCCCTTTCTTAGCACAAGCACAGCTGAAAAGTTTCGATGCATGTACTCCAAAACGCATTAAAAAAAATAACGATTTAATCACACTTTCAATTCCAAAAAGGGGAACTTTTGTCAATGCATGATTTCCTGGTACATCCATTACACTGATGCACACATCACTGCTAAAAATGTTAGAGTCGGAATAAAGCGCGTTCCGACTGGATCTTTTTGACTACCGGGAAGCCTTGATAAAAGCGTGGTTTTGTAACTAAAAAGCAAAAAAAATTAGATGCATTACAAAAGCGGACTTTGTGGTTTTACTGGGGATCATTGGACTTCCGGACTTAGTAATTTAATTACATCTAATTACAAAATGTTCAATGATCACACTGTTTTAGCCTAATGTAAAAAAATAATTTTGGCTAATGTTACCCCAGAGTTTAAAGAGTAAGCTGGTCAAATTACCTTTATGTTTTGATTTTATTTTTTAAGAAGAAAAACTGCACTTTATGTTGAAATTTTGGTTATTATTATTTAAAGACAATACTATTCTGAAAATGTACTTAAAGTACTTAAACTACCACTTTATTTTAAGTCTGCCCAGTTTTAACAGGGATGATATTTTGTTTTTCTGTTTTGAAATCAGATGCATTTTAAAAAGCTTTTTTTTTTCAGAAATTAAAACAGCTTCAGTTTACAATATTCATTTTCATGTCTATTTGATTCTGTCACCCACTAAAACATTTTTAAAATTTAAAAAAAAAATGCGATTTGGGACAATTTAGTGTGCGATTACATACATTAATCAAGATTAATTCTTACACAGCCTCTAATTGGATTAATTTTTTTTAAAGAGTCCCACCCTAAATATATATATATATGGTATATATATATGTAGATTTGTATATATATATATGTGTATATATGTAGATATGTATATTTTGTATATCAGTATGTATATATGTGTGTGTGTGTATATATACAGTATGTGTATATATAGTATATATGTTGTGAACGCTGGCCGCACAGACAGACGACAGCATGTTTTGCACCCAACACACTCGTTTATTCTTTTACAAACAATATAAACAGTCACTCACTCACAAAACCCCAGTGCCTTCTGCACTGATTCCCCAAGTCCAGGGCCCACAGTTCTGTGCCTTTTCTTCCTGGCCCCTCCTGTCCTGCTCCCCAGCTCAGTCCTTCTGCCTCCCATTTCCCACCCAATCACTGGGAGGCGCTAAAAAGGCCCCGGATGAGCCCCAGTGCTTCCGCCATCTGTTCCCTTAGCCGGCCCAGCTTCGGAAGTGTGGCTGCCTTCCTGGCAGCTCTCCGGGCCCCCTTAAAGCTTCCCCAGCCTTCCTGGGGGGCAGTCCCGAGCTCCCGGATAATTGGGCCCGAGCGCCTTGGGTGGCCAGGGTCCCTACAGAGCTGGGTTTAAAGCCCTGTCCCCAGGCCCGCCTAACCAGGGACGGGCGCCCCACTCTGTGGAGGAGCTGCCCTCCTCCGGTCCTCCAGCGTCGGCCGGGCTCCTTAACCGGCAACCGCACGGGAAAAACCGGCATCGGCCCGCCTGGCGGAACCACGGGCCCCTTGCAGGAAGGCTTCACCTGCCCTCCCGGGCTCCCTCAACAGAACCAGGCGGCGCCCCCTGCGGTCTGGAGGGGCAAAGCCTCCTCCGTCCTCCTGCTAGGCCCGGCGGGTCCAGCCCGCGGGGCCCCAAATAATATAAATATGTATGTGTGTATTGTATATATATTATAACTGTGTTATATAGGGTTATAAAGTATATATATATATATATATTTTATATATATATGTATATATATGTTATATATGTGTCTGTGTGTGTGTGATATATATATCTATACTAATAAAAGGAAAGCCCTCACTCACTCACTCACAAACCTCCAACTTCCGGTGGATGGAAGGCTGAAATTTGGCAGGTTCTTTCCCTACAAGTTGGGCAATTTTATATCGAAATTCTAGCGTAATGGTCATAAATGGAAGCAGTTTTTCTCCATTTACTGTAATGGAATGAGCTTCAACGCCGTGGGGCGGAGTTTCGTGTGACATCATCCCCCCCGTAATCCCGCGCACAGAAAATCAGGAAGACCTCAAAAGCGCTGAAGAAAAACATGCATTATATATATCGATGAATGAAACCTGTCATCTTTACACGATTGACAAACACGGAATGTAACGAACACAACACATCCTACAAATCGAACCTGATTGAAAGAAATAATGATAATCAAATCCTTGATGACAGCAACACTCAGTAACACTCACAAAAACAAATATGTATATTGACAGTCATGTTACGTTATTTTTAAAATGTTCCCTTTTTTTTTTCATGCTTTTTAACACACTACTTCCGCCGATACGCGGGTATATTTTATGTATATCCTACATACTCGAATAATGGATACTTTATTCGCCATCAATGATTGTTTTGGTAAAGCCATACTCGGTGTAATCATTAGATAAACGGAAAAAGAAAGGCGAGGAGGATGACTCATTGAGGCATGCAGGCTGTAGTCTGCCAACTCTATCTGAATTGGCGATCACATTTGAAAAATATATCTTTTCAAGTTCTATTTAGTCCATATGTTCAAACTCAAGGGCAGCGGAAGCCACATCCGCCCGGGTAATTATATCCGCCCTAGATCATTTTATATACTGTTATTGTTTATTAAAGCCCGGTATGAGGCGGTAACACAATAAACTACAGATCCCATAATGCAGCGCTCAGCTGCCTTGCCGACAGTTACGCGTTAATCAGTCTACCTTATGATGCTGCAAGTTTTGGGCCCTAGCTCACGATGCTGAAGAGAAAGTTGATTCTGAAAATAGAGCCTTTAAAACCGATGGAGGCTGAGGTATATGTTTACTGAACCCGTGTTTCTCATTTGTGGAGCTAATGGGGCTGTAATTACAGAATTTAATCTAAGGCGGCACTATGAGACAAAACATCAGGGTAACCTGAATGCAATGCAGAAGATACAGAAAGCAGCATAAATAAATAAGAATCTGACACTTCAGCGACGTTTTACCCGGCACAATCACAAAGTGATTTCAAGTAAAACTGCTTTTATGGGAGACACAAATGCACAAGTGCACCTTGCCCCACTTTTCCCTGTTGCCAAGAATGTTAAACCAAGTTGTCACTACGGTGTTCCCAAATACGCTTTGTGATAAACTGAGGCACTGCGCACTGAGTTTGCGGCGCTTTGGACTTTGAAGAACAAAAGTCCGTCTACATGCGGGCCGAACCTTTTTGCATGTTTGGGCACATATCTGTTGGGGAAGTTCTCAGTGTAAAGACTAACAAAACAGCACACAGGAGTCGCCTTCACTGATGAGCACCTCAATCCATCCTGAGAATCTCCACAACACAGAACTTCACAGCAAACAGAAACGAACTTGTGGGCCAAAAAAAATGGCAGCGTCCAGCCCTAAAATGACATCTGAGCAAAGACAACTGAATGATTTGATTTTTTTATTGCTGAAAGGAACATATTTTATTTATATTTCCAGGTTTTGTTATGCAGCATGTTCATATTTGAATTTGTATAATTTTGACAGGATATATTTTATGGAGAGCAAAATCTTTTGGGATATTTAAAATCTAAGTTTATTTTTATAAAATATAAAATTACATAAATAAAAAAAATTTGAATGTTTGTTCTTTTAATGTTTTACTTTATTTCTAACTTGTATAATTTAGACAGGGGTATATTTTTATGGAGGTAAAATATTATAAATTGTTTAAGGTTTGAGTTGATTTATTCACAATAATATTCCTGTCTGTTTTTTCCATTCCTATCAAAGATATTTCTGTCGACTAAATAAAAATTTCTTCTATTTAAAAAATTTTAAAAAGAACTTGAACAAATAGATAGTTCATAATATCCAGAGACTTGCCGTAAAAGCGGAGTTATCCGTTTAACAAAACAGGTATTGCAATCTGAAATAGCTGTGTGTGTATATATGTAGATATGTATGTATATGTATATATATATTTATATATGTGTGTGTATGTACATATATATATGTATTTGTTGTATATATGTGTGTGTATGTATGTATGCATGTATGTATATACTGTATATATATATGTAGATATATATTATGTATATTTTTGTGTATATATATGTGATATATGTAGAATATATATATATGTATGTATATATTTTATATGTTTAAATGTATATATATATAAAGTTTATGTGTGTGTGTAAATATATATATATATATGACAACAACACTCATCACTACAACAGTGACAAAAAAATTACATTGACAATCATGTTACGTTATTTTCATAATGTTTCCTTTTCTTTTTTTCTCGCTGAATGCTGGTATTTTGCTATATACAGTGGTGTGAAAAATATTTGCCCCTTCCTGATTTCTTATTCTTTTGCATGTTTGTCACACAAATGTTTCGATCATCAAACACATTTAACCATTAGTCAAATATCCAGTAAACACAAAATGCAGTTTTAAATGATGGTTTTATTATTTAGGGAGAAAAAATCCAAACCTAATGGCCCTGTGTGAAAAAATAATTGCCCCCTGAACGTAATAAATGGTTGGGCCAACCTTAGCAGCAATAACTGCAACGCCCCTTTGCATAACTTGCAATGAGTCTTTTACAGCCTGGAGGAATTTTGGCCTACTCATCTTTGCAGAATTGTTGTAATTCAGCTTTATTTAAGGGTTTTCTAGCATGAACCGCCTTTTTAAGGTCATGCCATAGCATCTCAATTGGATTCAGGTCAGGACTTTGGACTAGGCCACCCAAAGTCTTCATTTTGTTTTTCTTCAGCCATTCAGAGGTGGATTTGCTGGTGTGTTTTAGGTCATTGTCCTGTTGCAGCACCAAGATGCTTCAGCTTGAGTTGCGAACAGATGGCCAGACATTCTCCTTCAGGATTTTTTGGTAGACAGTAGAATTCATGGTTCCATCTATCACAGCAAGCCTTTGGTCCTGAAGCGCAAACAACCCAGACCATCACACTACCACCACCATATTTTACCGTTGGTATGATGTTCTTTTTCTGAAATGTTGTTTTCCCTTTTTACTCCCAGATGTAACGGACATTTGCCTTAAAAAAGTTCAACTTTTGTCTCATAAGTCCCAAGGTATTTTCCCAAAAGTCTTGGCAATCATGAGATGTTTTTTAGCACAATTGAGACGAGCCCTAATGTTCTTTTTGCTTAACAGGGGTTTTTCGCTTGAAATCTGCCATGCAGGCCGTTTTTCCCCAGTCTCTTTCTTATGGTGGAGTCGGGAAACTGACCTTAATTGAGGCAAGTGAGGCCTGCAGTTCTTAGAACGTTGTCCGGGGTCTTTTATGACCCTCGGATGAGTCGCCCCTCCCTCTTGGGGTAATTTTGGTGGCCGCCACTCCTGGGAAGGTTCACCACTGTTCCATGTTTTTGCATTTGTGGATAATGGCTCTCACTGTGTTCCTGGAGTCCCAAAGCTTTAGAAATGGCTTTATAACCTTTACCAGACTGATAGATCTCAATTACTTCTGTTCTCATTTTTTCCCTGAATTTCTTTTGGATCTTGGCATGATGTATAGCTTTGAGGTGCTTTTGGTCTACTTCTTGTTTAGGCAGCTCCTATTTAAGTGATTTCTTGATTGAAACAGGTATGGCATAATCAGGCCTGGGGGTGGCTACGAAATTGAACCGGTGTGATACACCCAGTTAGGTTATTTTGGGAAAAAGGGGGGAATTACTTTTTTACACAGGGCCATGTAGGTTTGGATTTTTTCTCCTAAATAATAAAAGCCATCATTTAAAAACTGCATTTTGTGTTTACTTGTGTTTTATTTGACTAATGGTTAAATGTGTTTGAGGATCAGAAAATTTTGTGTGACAAACATGCAAAAGAATAAGAAATCAGGAAGGGGGGAAATAGTTTTTCACACCACTGTTTTATATATATATATATATATATACAGATATATATAAATATATATATATATAATAGATAGATATGACAACAACACTCATATCAATGACCAAACAATTACAGTACATTGACAATCATCTTACGTTATTTTAAAATGTTTGCTTTTTCTTTCATTTGCTTCTTTAACACACTACTCTCCGCTGCTAGTATATATATATTGTGAACTCTGGCCCGGACACACACAGACGGACAACATAGTTTCACCTAACACACCATTTATTTACAACTATTATTTACAAACAAGTCACGTGACAAACTCCAGTGCCTCCAGCACCACACAGTCCTGTGCCTCTTTCATCCTGGCCGCCTCAGTCCTCCACTCCAGCTCCGTCCTCTTCCACCCGACTTCCACTAATGACTGGAGGAGGCGCTTTATAGGAACAGATGGGCTCCAGCTGCTTCCGGCAATCTCCCTCGGACACACCCCGTGTGGTGGAAGTGCCGCTGCGCGCCGAAGCCATCCGTGTCCCTGTCTTCCCCGGCACTTCCTGGTGTGGCGGAAGTGCCGGCTCGAGATAAGGCACTGGGCGCCGCTGCCGGTGGCATGGGCCCCTACGGGCTGGGCTCCAGCCCTGGCGGGACTCCAGGATATACTGGCATTGGGCGCGCCTGGCGTGGCCACTGGTCCCTCAGCCCTTTACCCAAGGCCCCAACATAACCAGGGAGGCCCTCAGCGGTCTGGAGGCACAAGCCCTCCTGCCTTCCCTCGTCCCGACCAGGCTCCAGCCAGCCGGACCACTATATATATATATATATATATATATATATATATATATATATATATATATATATATATATATATATATATACACAGTGGGATGCAAAAGTTTGGGCAACCTTGTTAATAGTCATTATTTTCCTGTATAAATCGTGGTTGTTACGATAAAAATGTCAGTTAAATATATCATATAGGAGACACACAGTGATATTTGAGAAGTGAAATGAAGTTTATTGGATTCAATGAGAGTCTGGATTGTGGTTGAAGGTATTTTGGACCATTCCTCTTTACAAAACATCTCTAGTTTATTCAGGTTTGATGGCTTCCGAGCATGGACAGCTCTCTTTAACTCACACCACAGATTTTCAATTCTATTCAGGTCTGGGGACTGAGATGGCCATTCCAGAACATTGTACTTGTTCCTCTGCATGAATTACTTAGTGGATTTTGAGCAGTGTTTCGGGTCGTTGTCTTGTTGAAAGATCCAGCCCGCGCAGCTTCAGCTTTGTCACTGATTCCTGGACATTGGTCTCCAGAATCTGCTGATACTGAGTTGAATCCATGCGTCCCTCAACTGACAAGATTTCAGTCCCTGCACTGGCCACACAGCCCACAGCACAATGGAACCACCACCATATTTTACTGTAGGTAGCAGGTGTTTTCTTGGAATGCTGTGTTCTTTTCCTCCATGCATAACGCCCCTTTGTTATCCCAAATAACTCCATTTTAGTTTCATCAGTCCACAGCACCTTGTCCAAAATGAAGCTGGCTTGTCCAAATGTGCTTGAGCAGACCTCAGCTGCTCTGTTTAGCTTCCTCTGCATCACTCTGCATACAGCATCTCCTTGTGTAAAGTCGCTGAATGGTTCAACGATGCACAGTGACTCCATCTGCTGCAAGATGATGTATCGGTCTTTTGCTGCTGGTCTGTGGGTTGACTCTGACTGTTCTCACCATTCGTCGCTTCTGTCTATCCGAAATCTTTCTTGGTCTGCCACTTCGAGTTAGCAGAACTGAGCCTGTGGTCTTCCATTTCCTCAATATGTTCCTAACTGTGGAAACAGACAGCTTCAATCTCTGGGACAGCTTTCTGTATCCTTCCCCTAAACCATGATGGTGAACAATCTTTGTCTTCAGGTCATTTGAGAGTTGTTTTGCTGACCCCCATGTTGCATACTCTTTAGAAAATTAAAGGAGGAGGAAACTTACAACTGACCCCCTTAAATACTCTTTCTCATTATAGGATTCACCTGTGTATGTAGGTCAGGGGTCACTGAGCTTACCAAGCCAATTTGAGTTCCAATAATTAGTTCTAATAGATTTGGAATCAATAAAATGACAACGAGTGCCCAAATTTATGCACCTATTAACTATTAACAGGTTGCCCAAACTTTTGCATCCCACTGTATATATATGTATATACATGTGTACATATATACACACACATATACTAGGGGTGCAAACTGGAAAATACATTGATTTTCTGAATATATAAAGTCGCGCAGAATATATAATGTCAAAACTTGAATATATAAAAGTCATTCCAATATATAAAGTCACTTTATATAGTTAAAATATAGTCATCATTGCATAACTTTTCTTTTACCATAGAAATTCAACTTCACTCCTAACAAGGATATTTCTGGCTACTAAATAGAATCTACTTATATCCAAATTCGAGCTATTGAGCTGTCGCTGCCTGCCTGAATAAGTCTCCTAACGCGCTCTTACTTTTTACGTTCATTTAATCTGGCTAGTGGCGGGAAATTATAAAATGGAAGGAGGATTAAAGTATGGCTTTACCAAAACAATTATTGATGGCGAATCGATTATTCATAAAGCTTCAATTGGTGATCTGGTTTTCTGTGTTAACCTCATATTTTTTCATACTTCTTCTCAAACCAAGGGGGTGCAAGGGTAAAATGAATAGGGATGCGCTGATCAATGTAATCGGTGTACCAGGAAATCATGCATTGACAGAAGTTCCCTTTGCTGGATCAAAGTGCGATTAAATCGTGATTTTTACGATTATGGAGCACATGCACAAGCTTCTCAGCTGTGCTTGTGCTAAGAAAGGAAACATTTAAAAATAACGTAACGCATTGTCAATGTAACCTTTTTGTAAGTAGTGCCTGGAGGATTCAGTGTGGAGAAACTGTAGAGACAGCGTGTGTATTAATTTGTGGATTTTTCTGTGAGTATTTGGTGGCAGTGTTACAAAGTCGCTTCAGTAACACTGCGTTAGCTGCGGAGCTCAGCTCAGAGCGAAATAGAGGTGAATGGGAGGGAGATGATGGCGTGACTCCCCACCCGCTTAACTGTCAATCCCCACAAACACAGTCTCTTGGAATTTGCATAAGCACAGCCCTTCACCTGCAATTTGAACTTAGTTACAAAGTGATCAAAACTCTTGTTTATATCCTCGCCCTCTCATTAAACTTGTATCCCGATACCCGTGGGCATGACAAGCGCCAGCGCTAACCTGTCTATGAACTTAATTTAAACTTTAAGTTTACACGTGCTTTCTTTCAGTAGCAGCACTCCATGAATATGGTAGTATATGTCACTTGCTCAGCTTCTCATTGTTTCGCATCTCTCAATTATATAATGCATGTTTCTTCAGCGCTTTTGGAGGTCTTCCTGGTTTTCTATGCACTGCATTGAAAGTCAGTTCACGTGATTACGTGGAGGTGTGATGATGTCACATGAAACTCCGCCCCGACTTTCCAGCTCAACTCCATTACAGTATATGGGAAAAATAGCTTCCAGTTATGACCATTAGCATAGAATTTCGAAATGAAACCTGCCCAACTTTTGTAAGGAAGCTGTAAGGAATGAGCCTGCCAAATTTCAGCCTTCTACCTACACGGGAAGTTGGAGAATTAGTGATGAGTGAGTAAGTGAGTGAGTGAGTGAGGGTTTTGCCTTTTATTAGTATAGATATGTATATGTATATATATGTATATATATGTGTGTGTGTATATATATATGTGTATATATGTCTGTATATGTATATGTATATATATGTGTATATGTCTGTGTTGTGTGTGTTATATATATATATATTATATATATATATATATATATATATATATATATATATACAGTGGTGTAGAAAACTATTTGCCCCTTCCTGATTTCTTATTCTTTTGCATGTTTGTCACACAAAATGTTTCTGATCATCAAACACATTTAACCATTAGTCAAATATACACTAGTAAATACAAAATGCAGTTTTAAATGATGGTTTTTATTATTTAGGAGAAAAAATCCAAACCTACACGGCCCTGTGTGAAAAAGTAATTGCCCCTGAACCTAATAACTGGTTGGGCCACCCTTAGCAGCAATAACTGCAATCAGCGTTGCGATAACTTGCAATGAGTCTTTCGCTCTGAGGAATTTTGGCCCTCATCTTTGCAGAATTGTTGTAATTCAGCTTTATTTGAGGTTTTCTAGCATGAACCGCACTTTTAGGTCATGCCATAGCATCTCAATTGATTCAGGTCAGGACTTTGACTAGGCCACTCCAAAGTCTTCATTTTGTTTTTCTTCAGCCATTCAGAGGTGGATTTGCTGGTGTGTTTTGGGTCATTGTCCTGTTGCAGCACCCAAGATCAGCTTCAGCGAGTTGGCAACAGATGGCGGACATACCCCTTCAGGATTTTTGGTAGACAGTAGAATTCATGGTTCCATCTATTACAGCAAAGCCTTCAGGTCCTGAAACAGCAAAACAACCCAGACCATCACACTACCACCACCATATTTACTGTTGGTATGATGTTCTTTTCTGAAATGCTGTGTTCCTTCTACGCCAGATGTAATGGGACATTTGCCTTCCAAAAAGTTCAACTTTTGTCTCATCAGTCCACAAGGTATTTTCCCAAAAGTTTTGGCAACCATTGAGATGTTTCTTAGCAAAATTGAGACAAGCCCTAATGTTCTTTTTGCTTAACAGTGGTTTGCGTCTTGGAAATCTGCCATACAGGCCGTTTTTGCCCAGTCTCTTTCTTATGGTGGAGTCGTGAACAATGACCTTAATTGAGGCAGTGAGGCCTGCAGTTCTTTAGATGTTGTCCTGGGTCTTTGTGACCTCTCGGATAGTTGTCTCTGCGCTCTTGGGGTAATTTTGGCCGGCCGCCACTCCTGGGAAGGTTCACCACTGTTCCATGTTTTTGCCATTTGTGGATAATGGCTCTCACTGTGGTTGCTGAGTCCAAAGCTTTAGAAATGCTTTATAACGTTTACCAGACTGATAGATCTCAATTACTTCTGTTCTCATTTGTTCCCAGAATTTCTTTGATCTTGGCATGATGTCTAGCTTTTGAGGTGCTTTTGGTCTACTTCTCTGTGTCAGGCAGCTCCTATTTAGTGATTTCTTGATTGAAACAGTGTGGCAGGTAATCAGGCCTGGGGTGGCTACAGAAATTGAACTCACGTGTGATACACCACAGTTAGGTTATTTTTGAACAAGGGGCAATTACTTTTCACAAAGGGCCATGTAGGTTTGGATTTTTCTCCCTAAATAATAAAACCATAATTTAAAAACTGCATTTTGTGTTTACTTGTGTTATATTTGACTAATGGTTAAATGTGTTTGATCAGAAACATTTTGTGTGACAAACATGCAAAAGAATAAGAAATCAGGAAGGGGGCAAATAGTTTTTCACACCACTGTATATGCCAGCAAAACTCAATCATGTTACATTATTATTAAAATGTTTCTTTTTCTTTTTCATTACTTCTTTAACACACTACTTCTCCGCTGTGAAGCGGGGTATTTTGCTAGTTGTTTATAACCCTAACCCTATCCTCTGACTCCTACAGCCTCTTTTGAGGTGAGAACTTCTGGTTTGATTTCTGCACTGACACTTCAAGTTGACCTTTGCTATGTGGTTGCAAGATGGCCTCTTCTTCCTTTCACTCAGAATGAACCACAGGGTGGGCTATACAGGTCTCTTTCTCATGGCAGATGGTGCCTATTACAATGTAGCATCTCCAGGATGTCGGATGGCCTTGTTGCAGTAGCAGCAGGTGAGTGGTTGAGTTAATATGAGCAAATCATGCTTAAGTTAAACAATAAAGGAAGATGCATTGAGTGAAGGCCTGAGCATTACATTTTACTTTTATTGCATATGAGTATAGAGAAAGCATAGTAATCATGAAAAAATGTGACCTCGCGATTTGGATGAATCTTGATGTTTTAGAACTCTCTCAGTTCGAAAATACGTTTTTTTGGAATTATGTCTTGTGTGTGTGTGTATATAAACAGGATAACTGCAAAATGGAATGAGATACATGGATGGAAATTTGGCATGTGGTCATTACACCAAAATGTGATCATGTATTAACATTTGGGCCAAATCCATTAACTGGGAGATGTACTTTACCTGAACACATACTCAATTTTTTTTAAATTCATATAGCTGTAGAGTCTGATTTATTCAATTTTTCATTTATAGTAATTGTTCAATATATTATTAATTTGACTTGATTTTTTGTTGATGGTTCTTTAATGTATGTAATATAAAAATATAATCAATGTCTTGTGTTTACTCCTCAAATATCCATCCCCTATATAGAGTATACAGAAAGTTGAGGAGACTACTTCTGATTATTTAAGTCTCACAATCGACATGATATTGGTTACCTTTACAACTTTAAGAAAAAATCAACTAGCAATATAAAATAAACTTCATTACTGTAAAGTGTTCTGGCATTGCTCATTAATTTTCTCATTCATTGCTGATTGCCAACATGTGCTTGTAATAACAAAATGCAAAGCCACCTGGCTGATCATTAGTCAGACTCCACCATACCTCCTTCCTGGTGCTTTTTGCAGAGCAAATGGCAAATGCACATTGAGGGTTATCTGTAATCAGGCCTGTCATGTATTTTCTTAAAGCTCAGTCTTTTCATTTTAACATTACAGCACTGTAATGCCCCTAAATTTCCTTTGGATGATTGGCGCCAATCAGTCAAGGTATGTTTAGTCAGCTACCAAGTTTTCAAAGTTTGAAAAGTTAAACACTTCTGTTAAACATCTGGTAAATTGTCAGGCTCTTGTAATAAAAAGGTTTTATGTTGAAATACTTCATTCATGGCTATTATCCCAAAGGGAAAAAATAAAATAGAATAGAACAAGGAAAATCAACAGACATAGTAGCATGCAAATTTGTCTGCTTCATTCCAGCATGTTATTCAAATAGAAAGATGAGAATCACTGATACCCACTGATTGAAATTTTACTTGTTGTTCCACTGAAAATCCATTTACAAATGTAAATGAGAGAATATTTGCACCAGATTTTCATGATTTAAAATAGGAAAATACAAATGGATATTAATACAGTAAACAAACCACAGAATAACCCACAAATATATCCTCTGCTAGGCTTTTTAGCTCTGGGACTGCTGTAAAACCCGCTGTTCATCTCTCAGTACTAAACAGAATTTCCCTCGCTCCATTTTTCCCACAGGACTGGCCCTCTACAGGCCCTTCTTAAGTTTACTACTGAGATGATTTGAACTTTTGGGCCCATCTTTTTTGCTCCAAGATGTCCTCTCTCACCCAGCTCTACTTTTGGAGTGCTTATATCTTATTCCCTTTCCATTAGGTCATAATATTTTCACCTTGCTATTACTGCAGTTGGTTTTATTGCCACATATACAGGGTAACCGCAATTCTATTCCATTGCAATCAACATACCTACACAGGATTAGTGGAGTTTAACTATTTACCTTGAATCTTTTTCCTCCCACCTGAAAAATCCAGAACACAGTTTACAAAATATCTGAAATAAGCTGCGTTGCCACAATTAATTCAGATTATTGTAAGTAGATTATGCATTTAATGTACTATGATGTGTTTGAGCAGTGCTGACAAATGCACAAGGACAAAAGGGGGTTCCTACTCAAGCCGGCTAAAGGTGGACAGAACTGTTGAATTTAGAAAGTGAATATTCCTACAGAAATCAGGTGAGAATGATGAGGTCTCCTTTTCCCATAAATTCCACTTGGTACAACCCGCGCTTCTCTCACTTATACCCACTTTATCCACTCATTGCTCTTCATCTGAACCAGAGGGGCACCAATTTGCTGAAATCAAGACTTCCTGCTCTGTTACAGGGTTACACTTTCTAAGGTGATTGCAATGTGGACAGGTCTGTAAGCTAGTATGCTATGTTGCGGGGATGCTGGATCTGGAATCTTATATTTGTAATGTTCTATTCTCATCAATCCCCAGTATCTGAGGATTTTATTATGCTATTTATTATTTTAGAACAGTAGTTTGTGCAAGGTTTAAAAAGGGCTTAATTTTTGACAGCCTGTCCAGTCAATTTTAAAGACATGGCTTTGTTCTCATCTGGCTCAGTTTTGACACTCTAATTTAAGAGCCTCGGTGTTTTTATTAAACCAGGAGGTTCTATGTGCTTTGATCACTTTTGTTTTAAGGGGAGCCACCCGTGTCCAGGATCTCTCAAGGTCACTTATAATGTGATGTAAGCTGATCTAAATTGCTCGTACTTTTATGTTAACTTGATCTAAATGGTTTTCCCACAATTACACTTGACTTACTCAAAGTATATATAAATTTTAAAGCAATTACATTCTGATGTCACTTTTTTTAAACTGTGAGTGTGTTGGTAAACGCACTAAATAGCTGCAATACAATTTATTTTTTTATAGCCAAAATCAAAATGCCGCAATGGGTTTAACCCTTTTAGGTGTCGACTTTTTTACAGGAGGGCTGAGGGGAGATGTCGACAAAGTCTACATCCAGGTGAGGAATCAGCTGTAATGGCACAAAACTCATTGTCACATCACAGGCA